>NC_057810.1:598859115-599159115 GCF_018294505.1 Triticum aestivum
GCCAGCCGGCGGCGGCGGCGAAGATGAGCGGCGGAGGCCCGCCCAGGAAGCGCAACTTCAAGATCGAGGCGTTCAAGCACCGGGTGGAGCTCGACCCCAAGTACGCGGAGCGGACATGGAAGGTCCTCGAGCACGCCATCCACGAGATCTACAACCACAACGCCAGCGGCCTCTCCTTCGAGGAGCTCTACAGGTCGGCCCCCCACACCCCCTGCCCGCCCTAAGCCAGCCTGATCTTCCCGGCGCTCGCTGTCGCTCCCGCTTGGTTAGAAGATATGCATCCGTCTCTACCTGCGTGAATTCCGAGAAAATGCGGTTCCAGGCCAGATCGTGTGTGCTATTCGAACTGGCGCGTGATAGTATCGTGTGAAAAGAAAGGCTGGATGTTCGTATCCTGTGCAGTGCTCAGGAAGCGATCTATCAGAGAGGATTTTGTTCCAGTGTTTGTTGTCCTACCAATGTTACGGGAGCAATTAGCTTCTTTTGTGGCCGAAGACCTCTGTTAACTATTGACGCTATACTCCACTAGATGAGCAGTCAAGTAACAAAGCTCTTCTTAACTAGGAATTTCAAGGCAAATATACTCTCCACTGTTTCGGCTATGGGCGTTCTATTTAGAACATGGTTTTCTAGTCTTTCATTTTTGTTCTTCACCAGAGCATAAAATAGAACAGACATGTTTCTGTCTGTATCAGTCTTTGCTGTCTCTGATGGATCAGCAAGCTGCAAGGCAGATTGAATCAACATACTGTTAGAACTTGATAGATGCCTTTATTCAGATATTCATATGATTTATAATCCCTTGTCATATGAATGTTGACTCATAGTGCTTGTTGAACTCTTATATTGCCGAATTTGGATAGTTGGTAGTAAATTACTACTATGCAAGAGCACAGGGTGCAGGGGGGATCTATATAATACCCACTAAGGGCTATTGTGGTGCCACCTTACTCTAATTTGTGAATTCTCTTTCCATGTGCAGGAGTGCCTACAACATGGTGCTTCACAAGTATGGCGAGAAGCTCTATAATGGCCTTGAGAGCACTATGACATGGCGTTTGAAGGAAATATCAAAATCAATAGAGGCTGCGCAGGGTGGTTTGTTTTTGGAAGAGCTGAATGCGAAGTGGATGGATCACAACAAGGCATTGCAGATGATCAGGGATATTCTAATGTACATGGATCGGACTTATGTCCCGACATCCCATAGGACACCTGTTCATGAGCTTGGTCTGAATTTGTGGAGGGATCATATAATTCACTACCCAATGATCCATGGTCGGCTGCTTGACACCCTTCTAGATCTTATTCACAGAGAAAGAATGGGTGAAGTGATCAATAGAGGCCTGATGAGGAGCATTACAAAGATGTTAATGGATCTTGGTCCTGCTGTATACCAAGATGATTTTGAGAAACCATTTTTGGAAGTTTCCGCTAGCTTCTACAGTGGGGAATCTCAAGAGTTCATTGAGTGCTGTGATTGTGGTAACTACCTTAAGAAGGCTGAGAGGCGGCTCAATGAGGAAATGGAGCGTGTCTCACACTACTTGGATGCTGGCAGTGAGGCAAAGATAACTAGCGTGGTGGAGAAAGAGATGATAGCCAATCACATGCATAGATTGGTCCACATGGAAAACTCTGGCCTTGTTAACATGCTTATAGATGACAAATATGAAGATTTGGGTAGGATGTACACCTTATTCCGAAGGGTTCCTGATGGTCTATCAACAATCAGAGATATGATGACTTCATACCTAAGGGAAACAGGGAAGCACTTAGTGACAGATCCAGAGAGATTGAAAGACCCAGTGGAATTTGTTCAGTGCTTGTTAAATGAGAAGGATAAGCATGATAAGATCATCAATGTTGCTTTTGGCAATGATAAAACCTTCCAAAATGCTCTGAATTCATCCTTTGAGTTCTTCATCAACTTAAACAACAGGTCACCTGAATTCATATCACTGTATGTTGATGACAAACTCCGCAAAGGATTGAAAGGGGCAACAGAAGAGGATGTGGAGGGTATACTGGACAAAGTCATGATGCTGTTTCGGTACCTTCAGGAGAAGGATGTGTTTGAGAAGTACTATAAGCAGCATTTGGCGAAAAGGCTTCTGTCTGGCAAAACTGTTTCTGATGATGCTGAGAGGAGTATGATAGTCAAACTCAAGACAGAATGTGGGTACCAGTTCACCTCCAAATTAGAGGGTATGTTCACTGACATGAAGACATCTCAGGACACCATGCAGGATTTCTATGCCAAGAAATCCGAGGAACTTGGTGATGGCCCTACACTTGATGTCCACATTCTCACAACTGGCTCTTGGCCAACACAACCCAGCCCTCCCTGCAGCCTTCCACCTGAAATCCTTGCAGTATGTGAGAAATTCCGTGGATATTATCTTGGAACTCACAGTGGGCGGAGGTTAACATGGCAAACAAATATGGGAACAGCTGATATAAAGGCCACGTTTGGGAAAAGCCAGAAGCATGAGCTGAATGTCTCCACTTACCAGATGTGTGTTCTGATGTTGTTCAACACTTCCGATGGGCTTACCTACAAAGACATCGAGCAAGCTACCGAGATACCTTCCACAGACCTAAAGAGATGTCTCCAGTCTCTTGCTTGTGTCAAGGGGAAGAATGTTCTCCGTAAAGAGCCCATGAGCAAGGACATATCAGAGGATGACACATTCTATTTCAATGACAAGTTCACAAGCAAGCTTGTTAAGGTGAAGATCGGGACAGTGGTGGCGGCAAAGGAATCTGAGCCAGAGAAGCAGGAGACCCGCCAGCGGGTTGAGGAGGACAGGAAACCTCAGATTGAGGCTGCCATCGTCAGGATCATGAAATCTAGGAGGGTCTTGGATCATAACAGTATTGTATCTGAGGTTACCAAGCAATTGCAAGCTCGGTTCTTGCCGAACCCTGTTATCATAAAGAAACGCATAGAATCTCTGATCGAACGCGAATTCTTAGAGAGGGACAAAGCAGATAGAAAATTATATCGCTATCTTGCATAAAAAGCCAGCATGTGAATGTTAAGAGATATTTCATGAGCAGGTGGCTTCCTTGTATTCCTGTAAACATTTCCCCTTGTGCTTGAGTTCAGTTTTATTTGTTGGGCACTGTCCACTGAAATCAATGGCAGTTATTAAATTCGGTTATCGATCCATTGAAATGGAGGCTTTACCCCAATCCCTGCAACAATTCTACTACTACCAAAGCATTTATGTTATTATGCATAATTGTTCATTCAGATTTCATTTCTCTTTTATTGGGTATTGGATGTTGCATTTTCCTTCGCTTTTCTTGGATGTTGTATTTCCCATAGAAGTCATTTGAATCAAAGAGGCCCTGTGTTTTGTTCCCACAATCATTTCACCTTGAAGATCTGCTATTTCTTTGCAGTATCTGCAATTCTGCATGTAAATTGCGCATGTTCCTGAATGTAAATGCAACTTTGACGAGCCTGAATGTAAATTGCGTATGTTCCTGCATGCTACGATGCCTACTCATTTGTGCGCACGCTTCTGTTCATCCTGTGTCAAGATTCGTCCACAGCTTAGGCTTTGTTTGGAATGTCGTTTCATCTCAAATACACCTGTAGAAAAGATACAGATCTCCGCCCATCGTTTTGATTCCGGCTGAAAATCTACTGGTGGCCGGTAAGATACACGCGTAAACTAAATACGTCTGTATTTGATTACACCGCATCCAAGCGCAGCCTTAGTAGTGTCACGGATGATGTGGAATGTTTCTGCCAATTTGTTGAAGATATATGACCAGTGCGTTTGGATTCTTCTCTAAACATTTCCCAGTTGTCAGCGCCCCTATAGTGCTTGTGTTGCTGTTATGTTCTGAACCATAAAGAACTGTATCAGGCTGCGATTTTTCTTCCGAAAGGAAATGAAAAAGGGCCAAGTTCCGGATTCAGTTTCATATTCACAATGCCATCTACATCGAACTGGTACAGGAACAGGAAGTGGTGAAGCAAATGTAGGCTGAATCTGAAAGAGATTCCAGAAAGCTATATCTTGGATCTGGATACTGCATGATTGGTTGATCATGGGATCTTTGATAGATATACTAATTCCAGAAGAATCATAGAGAAATTAATGTGCATCTAACATCCAAAAAGATCAGGACTTCAGGATTACCAAGTCCAAACAACATCAAAATGTACCCCCTCCGTTTCTAAATATAAGTCTTTGTACAGGTTTCACTATGAACTACATACGGATGTATATAGATGCATTTTAAGTATGGATTCATTCATTTTGCTCCGTATGTAGTCCACCTAGTAAAATCTCTACAAAGACTTACATTTAGAAACGGAGGGAGTACAACCGACATGCTTCTTTACAGGCAAGATTTGTTGTAGAAACTGCGAATCCGCAAAATGAAAACATCAAAAGTAGCAGCAGAAGCAGCAAAATGTGCATCTGCCCAGCAATATCACCGATCAGGTGTTTGAGTTCAACGACACATCCCAGATGAACAGACGATATCCGCAGACAAAATCTCTCGTAGAAGTCTCTGCAGAAAGCTCTCTTGACCGTCACCGACCACGTGAATTTGCCGTTGCTGACGGCCATGTACATCGTTTTTCTTTTTCTTTTACGGAATGTACATCGGGTTTTTTTTTAACACATGTAGGAGTACATCGTTTTTTCATTTTTTGAAAACCCTCATATATTAATTTGGTAAAATAAAATTCTTACAATCTTTCATTACAAAAGTAGTCACACATGACGGAACACTATTACATAAGAGACCATCGGACCTGCTGTTAAAACTAAATTTTGCAATCTCGTGCGCCACACTATTTGCCAGCCTATCATTCTACACGATCTTAAAATCCTTTATGAGTTTTGATACGCTCAATGCCTCCATTTTCAGATCCGCAAGCAGAGACCTGTCGATGGAATCTTTGGCCAGAAAAGAAGCAACAAAAGCGCAATCAGTTTCCAGAATAACTGGTTTGTGAAGTATGATACCTATGTATAACCCGGCGAGGGACGCAAAAGTTCCGCTTCATCCACACAAATACATGAGCGGCTAAAAAACCATGATGAGACCATTAATTCACCCAGGTTATTCCTGACAACAACCCCAACACTAGCAGATCTCATACTCTCCATGAAACTCACATCAACATTAATCTTAATATACTCAGGATCCGGGGGCTCCCAAACTTGACAACCAATCGCAGGTTGAGTAACATACCTCCACTTGTCGATCACCCCCTTACCTTTGTTGCTCAAGTCAACTTGCACACAGGCATTTTCTGCCATAAAAGATTTCCAGTAATTTCCCACAAAGATAGCAGAAGCAGATAATGCCTCTTTCCCCCTTCCAAAGATCATATGCCAATCTCTAAAGAATATGAATAAAACTTGCTCACGAACCGATGACCCCAATTGGTCAAGCTGAATAAGAAATCAGTCCGACCCCGTACATGTGAAAAACTCCTCTCCAGCCTCCAGGAATATTCCACACATCTCTCATGGCAAAACGGAATGCACACGCCTTAGGACAAGTCATCAGGGCATGAAAAATACTTTCTTCCTTCACATCACAAATAGTGCACATATCCGACACCGTTTGGTGATGAGCAACTTTGTTTACCTGGGTTGTCGAACTATTGGATGCAGGTAGCCAGACAAAAATTCTCATTTTTTGTGGGACTTTGACCTTGCAAATAACGTCCCACATCCTCCTCTTCTCATTATCGATAGTGTTGGACGTACCTGTCTTGCCCTTACCATCCCTTAGCTTTAAGGCCAGTTTGTACGCACTTTTAACAGAAAACATACCATTTTTCTTATAATGCCAAGCAATTTGATCTCTCCTCCAGACTGAATACACGTACATTTAGAATCTCCTCAACATCATGGTGATAGAACAAGTACCTGATTAAATTTTCATCCCATCTTGTAGTTCCACTCATGAATAATTCAGACACCTATTTCAGTCTAGTGCGGTTTTTCTTTGCTATAACTCTAAGGCCGGAGTTTCTAGGAAGCTAGCTATCTCTCCAAATATTTACATTTTTACCATTGGCCACTCTCCAGATGACCCTTTTTTAACAGCTGCAGGCCATGCATAATACCTTGTCAATTCACCGAAGTAGCTTGCGGGAAGACAATATTCAGGATGTGGCCACTGGGGTAATATTTTACCTTCAAAAGCTTAGCACGCAAAGAATCTGGGTACACCAATAACCGCCACACTTGTTTGGACAAGAGAGCTTGATTAAATAACCTAAGATCTCGGAAGCCCATGCCCCCCATCTTTTTGGCTTAGTGACTTTATCCCAAGCTAACCAATGAATTTTCCTCTTGCATTCTTCGTCTTCCCACCAGAAATTTCTTATAATCTGAGCCAGCTCATCACATAATGAAGTTGGAAATTTGAAGATGCCCATGGCGTACACTGGGAGCGCTTGCAACACTGCCTTGATTTGATTTTTCCTCAATACCGCCTGAAGCATATTTTTCAATCCAATCTGATGATCTTTTTAGAACCTTATCTTTGGTCGACTGGAACTTACCAACCTTCATTCTACCCTCAGGTACCGGTAAACCAAGGTACTTATCCTCAAAATACTCTACAGTAATTGTTGGTGTCAAAACCGGCAGATCTCGGGTAGGTGGTCCCGAACTGTGCGTCTAGGCGGATGGTAACAGGAGACAAGGGACACGATGTTTTTACCCAGGTTCGGGCCCTCTCGATGGAGGTAAAACCCTACTCCTGCTTGATTAATATTGATGATATGGGTAGTACAAGAGTAGATCTACCACGAGATCAAAGAGGCTAAACCCTAGAAGCTAGCCTATGGTATGATTGTTGTTCGTCCTACAGACTAAAACCCTCCGGTTTATATAGACACCGGAGAGGGTTAGGTTACACAGAGTCGGTTACAATGGTAGGAGATCCACATATCCGTATCGCCAAGCTTGCCTTCCACGCCAAGGAAAGTCCCATCCGGACACGGGACGAAGTCTTCAATCTTGTATCTTCATAGTCCAGGAGTCCGGCCAACGGTGATAGTTCGGCTATCCGGACACCCCATAATCCAGGACTCCCTCAGTAGCCCCTGAACCAGGCTTCAATGACGACGAGTCCGACGCGCATATTGTCTTCGGCATTGCAAGGCGGGTTCCTCCTCCGAATACTTCATAGAAGATTTTAAACACAAGAATACTGTCCGGCTCTGCAAAATAAGTTCCACATACCACCGTAGAGAGAATAATCTTTACACAAATTCGATCTGCTGACGTATTCTGCGGCGTGACGTCATACCACGGCCAAGCCTTTATTGGAATCATTTTTACTGTCCCACCTCAGCGTGTTTAGTGAGGCGGTTTCTTCGACACGTCTTATCAAAGCAGAGATCGTGTCCCCTTATTCCAGGATTCTCATCAATATGGGCGTGGGTAACCCAACCGCGCCATTGATTACGACGCTTGGGAGATAAGCGAGTTTTACCAGGCTGGTGGGGGACGCATAGCTTCGTCCGTCCATATAAGGGGATAAGGATCCACCTTTTCACCTATGCCTTCTTCCTCCTTTGCTCATCCATTTCCGCTCACTCGAGCTCCAGCGCCCAAGTCCGCACATCTCGCCTCAACCTTCCCCAGCCATGTCCGGAGCGGGAGGCAAGTGGATGGCCTCCTCCGTCACGGAGGGGCACATCAAGAGGCTACGGAAGGCCGGATACTTGTCCAGTGACATCGCGCATGGGCTCCCCGACAAGGGGCAGCTCATCCCCACCCCCGGGCCCCATGAGAGGGTGGTGTTCCTCACCCATTTCTTCCGCGGACTAGGTTTTCCACTTCACCCATTTGTCCGGGGGCTCATGTTCTACTACGGCCTGGATTTCCACGATCTGGCCCCGAATTTCATCCTCAACATCTCGGCATTCATCATCGTGTGCGAGGCCTTCCTCCGCATCAAGCCCCACTTTGGCTTATGGCTGAAGACCTTCAATGTCAAGCCGAAGGTAGTGGGGGGCTAACAGGCGGAGTGTGGAGGCGCCATGGTGGGCAAGATGCCCAACGTTACATGGCTCGAGGGCTCCTTCATGGAAACCATCAAAGGGTGGCAATCGGGATGGTTCTATATCACCGAGCCGCGTGACCCCGAATGGGCAGCGGCCCCCGAGTTCGGATCTGGGATCCCCACACGGCTCTCCTCCTGGAAAGAGAAGGGCCTGACATGGGGTAATTCGGAGGAGCTGACCGGACTCCAAACCTGCGTTCAAAACCTTGTGAACAAGAAGATCAAGCTTGTCAATGTAGTCCAGGTCATGCTCATCCGCCGGATCCTCCTGTGCCAACAACGGGCCTCCAGCTTGTGGGAGTTTGATCCGGCACAACACCAAACCTTGAGCAGGCTCTTCGACACTACGTACGAAGATGCCTGGAAGGTGCTGTTTAAGGGCGCCGAGGCTCCCGCATCCGCTACCGAAGATCGCGGATTCAGCTCGCAGCGTCAAGCCGGCGAGGTAAGCCATTTTACCCTTTACGAGACACTTATTTTCCATAGTTTGACTCTATGCGGGATCTAAACTCCCTTACCTTTGATAGGCCTGGCAAAAGAAGTCCGGTCAGGTTAACTGTCCGGCTCCCTTGCCAGAATACCCAGAGGACGCCCGATTGACGGGGCTGCTAGTCCCGGCACCTTATGTGGTGCCGAAGAAGAAGGCCAAGAAGAAGGCCACGGGGACTCGAAAGAGTTCCCGGCACCAGGTGTTGTCGGACTCATCGTCCGATGACTCCGAGGCGGACTCCTCCCGCGAAGGCGAGGAGGAGGAAAAAGAGGCCTCTCCCCCAGCGGGGGGAGAGAAGAAAAGGAAGGCCGCCCCAACGGGGGAGGCCGAAGGGTCCAAGAAGGGAAGGACCCTCCCCCCGGACTACTCCACCAACACCGACGACGATGAAGAGGAGTGGCCACCAAGGACTAAGCCCCTGGCGACTTCGTAAGTGTCCGGATACCAGAACAACTCATGGTGTTTCATTTGTCGCATAGAATCTCTTAACACCGAATATAACCCTGCAGCCCGCCCAAGGACGAGCTCGATACTTCAACGAGCGGCTCCCTGGCATCATCGAACGTGAATAGCACTTCACTTCCCGTCGTCTCCTCTCCTCGCACTGCAGATGACGCCGAGGTGGGGTCCCAAAAGGGGACCAGTCAGGAGGAGGAGGTCCCAGAGGTGCCGCAAGGCAACCTCCCGGACTTTGGGCACAAGGGGGATCAAACCCCAAAGGGCTCTAAGTCCGGCCCTGGGCCAGACTCCGCGCCAGAACCTTCAGTGGTTCCGGAGTTCGACGGGCGGTCCCTTTGTAAGAAGGGCGAGACTGCGACACCGGTGACCTCCGTCCAACCGGAGGCGCTGGATAATTTGGTGGAGGCGCTTAACGGCGCCTCCATCGACGAGGAGCACCGCACTCTTATGAGTGTGGTGATCCAGAAAGTTCAGTCCGCCAAGAGCAGGTTGACTGAAGCCTGTACCAGCCTTCTAACAGGATTTGAGGTAAGTTTTTAAGATATGTAAGAATATTACCGCATAGATAGTAGCCCCTGATGCTTAGTTCAGTGTTCGGAAAGAAAAGCCGAGATGAGGATCTAAAAAGATATACGCAGGAGTCTAACATAAATATGTCAATATGGGAATGCAGGCTGCGCTGCTGACCTCTGCCGCACTGACTGCGGAGGTCAATGCATTGAAGCAGAGCCTCGAGCGGTCCGAGAACGAGCTCGGCCTTGCCAAGAAGCAGCTCGAGGACAAGGAAGGTAAGTAATACCTTATGGAAGTATATAAAAATGTGGTTGCAAAAAATAACAGGAATAATGTGAAAATTGCAGGGGCCACGAACGAGGTGGCAACCCTGAAGGAAGCGGTGTCCAAGGC
Organism: Triticum aestivum; assembly: GCF_018294505.1. Classification (NCBI taxonomy): domain Eukaryota; kingdom Viridiplantae; phylum Streptophyta; class Magnoliopsida; order Poales; family Poaceae; genus Triticum; species Triticum aestivum. The sequence goes on from NC_057810.1 coordinate 598,869,038, forward strand.
CAAAAACAGTGCGGCTGTGGAGCGCACCGAGCGAGAGAAGCAGGAGGCGCGGGTGGCGGAGGTGCGGCAAGAGCTCCAGGCTCTCGTGAAAAAACACGAGGGTTTGGAGCGTGACTCGAAGACTCGAGAGTCCGAGCTCGCCTTGGCTCTTGAGAGTGCCAAAGCTTCTAAGGCCGAAGCCCAGAAGTCCCTCCAGGAGATTGAGGCGATAAAAAAGATAGCGGCGGGTAAGGCATTCTATATGCAAATCAAGCATGTAAAAGTGAATTATCTGTTACTTACCCGAATCCAGAGCTCTCTAGGAGCGCAGATCTGCCCTGTAGTGTGTCCGATGCTGTCGCGTTCTACCGAGCCAAAGATGGGAGCTCGACGGAAAAGGTGTTCTGGTCTCAATATGCTGAGGCCGGACATCCGGTGCCCCTGAGCGACCCGCTAAAGCAGCTGGTCGAGCTCCACAAGGTGGCCGAACAGGCCATGAAGGGCCTCATGGTTCGGCTGTGGCCTAAAGAAGCCATGCCTGGGAGCTACTTCGGTCTGATGCGGAGGCTGGTGGACGCCTGTCCATGGATTGAAGTCATCAAGTGCTCCATCTGCATTGAAGGTGCCCGTCGGGCCCTTGCCCGTGCTAAAGTGCTCTGGGCAAGATGGACGCCGAGAAGCTTGTGACGGACGCGCCACCGCCGGGCAAGGAGTATCGCAAGCCCGAGATGTACTATGAGGGCGTCCTGAAGGTTGCCCGCCTTATAGCGGGTGAATGCTCCAAAGATGTAATTTTTGAGTAGACTCGCATTTGTTATCCTGTACGCTGAAAACTTTGTTCATATGCGCTAAGCAACGCTTGTTAATTTAAAATATTACCTTCTGTACGGCCGTTTATCAAATTTTAGAGATGGCGAGTCGTTGTCTTTAGCCCCCATGCCACGAGTGCTGGGGTGTTCGGGATAAACTTGAGCACTCTTGTTCACATTCTTGGGTCCTTCGAGGGAGGCGTTCAACATGACGAACGAGGCAACCGGACTATAATGCTTGAACACTCTCACTTAGCCATAGAATTCTATAATTTTAAATTTCGGCGAAGCCCTTGGTATTCGGAAGACCGAGTTCGGGGCACTATCCACGCCTTGGCCGGACAATGCCGACTCCTCGCTCTAAGCGGCATGAGTCTTTAGGGACCTGAAAAACCTCTCGAACAGCGACCGGCTCTCGCCCTATCATGACGGTCAGTTTTAGCTTTCTCCACTGAGGTGGTCAACCCAGCTCAACCGGGGCACAATCGCAGTGGTTCTCCCAGCGCTACCTTAGCCGATATAACGGAATGTAAGGTACCAAAACATCGGAGCTGGGCAAACCCAACTATTGACCCAAGACATGATTCGGAGTCGATGCATATAATGCTATAAGTTCGGGGTGCCGCACTTGTGAAAGTGTTCGGACTTATCACACCATGTTTTGGGGTACTTAAGCCCCTGGTGTATTGACCGTACCAAGTTGTACGGGTGCAACATGTCATAGATGAACATTTTATGGAAAAAAAGGAATGCAGTAATAAGCAGAAGCTATGTATTGTTTATTCAAAAGATACTGCAATGAAAGCAGAACGATACAAATAGTGCGATAAGCAAGGGATGGGACTATTTAACATGTCCCCCTCCAAGGGTAGGCTGCGGGATGGTATGTAAAACAGGTATACTGCTCGTAATAGAGACCACCTGGACACTCGACGTAGCTTTTCTGCTTCCCTGGCTGTTGTATCGTGAGTTCGGTGATTCTACTGCCGGACAGGGCTTCTGGAAAATGGAGTCCTGAGAATAATAAAAAAAGAATGACACAATTGGGAGCCCCTGGTGCGGTTGAGCCGCACTCTAGGCATGCCATGGTCGTGCCCCTCCCCCTATGCCCATGGTATCTCCAGAGCGTAGTTATGTACGCGTGGTACTGGTCTCGCGATTTCGCGAGGGCTGGTGTCGGTGTCAAAACCGGCGGATCTCGGGTAGGGGGTCCCAAACTGTGCGTCTAGGCGGATGATAATAGGAGACAAGGGACACGATGTTTTACCCAGGTTCGGGCCCTCTTGATGGAGGTAAAACCCTACGTCCTGCTTGATTGATATTGATGATGTGGGTATTACAAGAGTAGATCTACCACGAGATCAAGGAGGCTAAACCCTAGAAGCTAGCCTATGGTATGATTATTGTTATTGTTATGTCCTACGGACTAAACCCATCCGGTTTATATAGACACCGGAGGGGGCTAGGGTTACACAGAGTCGGTTACAATGGTAGGAGATCTACATATCCGTATTGCCAAGCTTGCCTTCCACGCCAAGGAAAGTCCCATCCGGACACGGGACGAAGTCTTCAATCTTGTATCTTCATAGTCTTGGAGTCCGGCCGATGATGATAGTTCGGCTATCCGGACACCCCCTAAACCAGGCTTCGATGACGACGAGTCCGGCGCGTATATTGTCTTCGGCGTTGCAAGGCAGGTTCTCCTTCAAATTCCAAGTGCCTGAATAGTGTCCGGCTTCCTTATAAATGTTGCGCTCCTTGGCTTCCACGTCCAATAATGGCCTTCTTCCACGTGTCGTGTGAATGCGAAAAGCTAGGGTATTTTTGCGTTTTACCCCCTAGTTGCACGAATGAGCTGCCTATAAGAGAGGCGAGGATCTAGATCCAACTCGCACCATCCTCCTTCCGCAAGTACTCATCGAAGCGCCTCTGACAAAAATCCATTCCATCATGGATAGTCGACGCGGCTCCTCCTCTCGCACCCCCAGCCCTCAGCCAGGAGATTGGAGGAGATGTTCAGTCCCGCATAGCGAGCTAGTGGCGCTCCAATCAGAGGGATATCTTCCCCCGGCCTTCATGGTTCCGGTTCGAGCCGGACTAGCCACCTAGAAGGGTGGAAAGCAGGCGGAGAGCGTCCCCAATCCCTCCAGAGGAGAGCGGGTATGCTTCGTCCCTTATCTAATAAGGGGACTCAGATTTCCCATACATCCGTTTCTCCGGGGGCTCCTGGAGTTCTATGGACTCCAGCTTCACCACGTTACACCTGCCTCTATTTTGCACATCGCGGGCTTTGTGGCTCTTTGTGAGCTATTCTTGGGCATCGAGCCCCATTTTGCGCTATGGAAGAGATTGTTTTGCCTCATACCCCGTTCTCATGAGGGGTCGATATATCAAGTGGGCGGAGCCGAAATATGGCGCATCGCCGGGACCGGATATCTATCCGGAACCCCGAAGAAGGCGTTCGAAGACTGGCCTTCGGAATGGTTTTATATGGAAGACGCCCCACTGCCGGATCCAGTTCGGATCGGCCTCCTGGAGTTCAGCAACGCTCCCTTGAAGAAACGCCTGAGTTGGCGCCCGCGGAGCCCTCAACGGGAAGATGATGGGAGCGTCCAATATCTGATGGGCCGGATAAGGTTACTGGCCCACTCCGGATTGACCATGATTGGAGTCATGGCCACGTGCATTATGCGAGGGGTGCAGCCGCATCAATATAGGGGCCACCCCATGTGGGATTTCAACGGGGAGGATGATGCCACCCGTCATGGCCGCAAGGGGCCGGGATCGGCCGCCGATCTGGTGAAGATCCTGTCCGGCTTGTACAAGGGGGAGAAGGAGGACTTCCTCCACACGAGTCCATTGAATAGATTCTCCATGAATAACCCTCGGAGCTGGGTAAGTGGACGTTTATCTATCCGATCCATATTTCCAAAGTCAAGTGTCCCACTTTGTGATTTTGATGCAGGAGCTGCGCCGGGACGTGGAGGGCATACAAAGCCTGACTCCATAGCCCGAGGATCCGGCCTCCAAAGAGGATCCGGACATAAAGGTGGAGCTGATCGACGGGGTGTTCCACCAACTTAGCATGGACAATGCTCTAGTCGCCATTACGGCTGACTACCCCGGTTTATCTCCAGCTTCCCAGGTGAATACGACCGAAGTCCTGACACCATTACTTGGTCCATGCTTATTTCTGACCATCGTGTACCAACGGTGCTCCGCAGGAGGCGCCTTTAAGGCAGGAAGCCTAACCCGCGGCAGCTGACCAACAAGGGTCAGTTCGGCCCAGCACGCGGAAGAGGAGTGCGGCGCGAATCGAAACGTCGCCGCAACGGTACGACGCACCGCCGTTTTTAAGAGAAAGATCCCTAGGGGTTATATTAACGCTCATGATTTTTCCAGGAGAAAGAGCGCTCGCCGGACAGTGTCCGAAGAGGTTGCCAATCAAGCCTCCGCCAGCCATGCTCCAACGCGTGGTCCGGAAGGGGAGGCGAACACAAGGCATGAGCCGGATGCTCCTCCAATGGAGGATGCCGACAGGTTGTCCGCCACCAGGTCTGAGGTGGAGAGCGCCATGAATCACAGGCGCCGCCGGATGGTTCTTCGTGACGCGTGTTTCTCTCCGGAGGCACTGAGTGCCTATAATGCGGGAGACGCGCACCTCTGTGCCGCTCGAGATGGTCTAACCAGAGCCATGGAGCAGTATGTGAAAGACATACGGGTGAGGAATTTTAGTAGTTATATATGCCAGTAGCCCCGAGACTTAAAATAGTTAGAATAACTGATTTAAGGATCATTTGTATATGCAGGATCTTACGGAGAAGAATACCTGTCTGTCCCAGGAGCTTCAAGAGTGCAAGGCCCAACTTGAGGCCGCACTAGCCGCCGCGGGGGGAGCCACAGAGACCCCCTTTGGTAATACATACTTCGAAATAAGTAGTTTATGAAGTGCGGCGTGTGCGTAAGTCTTACAATTAAATTGCAGAGGGTGCCGGACTGGAACCGGACAAGCAACATCTGCTATGCCAGCTGAAGGCCGGCGAGAAGGTGCTTATGAGGGTGCAGCAGGAGAGGAACAAACTCCAAGATGCCAACACCCAGCTGGGCGAAGAACTAAAAGATGTTTGGGTCTAGCAGTCTGACTCCGTAAAGGAGAATTGGCGGCTTCGTCGCGGCATTTACAGTAAGTGCTTGAACAAACTCTTTTGAAAAGAAGAGTTCGGCGAGGAAGTCGATTGACAGAAATGTGTCTGTAGGTGTTCTCACAAGTCGTCCGGCGGAGGAAATGCCTGGTTCCATGGGTGACCTTATTCCTGAGCTGCTGCAACTGCATGAATGTATTCGGCAGGCGATGAGCGGCGTCGTCCAGGCCTTATGGCCGTCCGTGTCCCTACCCGAGGGTCTTGGAGGGCTTGCTGACAAGCTTCAGGGAGTACGGCAGCGCTTTCGTCTGTGGAAGATATCGGCCTGCCGTCAAGGCGCCAGAGAGGCCTGGGCCATGGTGAAGACGCGGTACACGAAGGCTGATCCTGTCAGGACTCCGACTCAATGCCACATCGATCTAGCATGTAACACCTCATATCACTTTGCGGCCTCACGCACGGTACTCCCACGGGTGTCGCCTTACCTTTGCCCGGGACCGTTTGCGCCTTTTGGCACACGTATATGATAGTGTCGCTAGCATCCATATGATAAGGAGCCCGGGCTGACATGGCTAGTTGTAAACCCAAAGTGGCACAAACTTACAGGGACAGGCATCCATGACCCAGCATCGAACGTGTCGGTCATCAGCGAATGAATCCAGGCTGTAGCACTGGGCTAACAGGACTCCGGTGAACCGGGCTGTAGCGGCTAACAGGACTCCGGTATTCATCGCGTGACATTTCCCCGAAGGGACAGACACAGGAATGAAGAAGGACACATGCCGGCCAGCCTAAGTGTTCCGGAGCAGTAGCAAGCTACCATGGCTCAGTGGAAGCACTAGGAGACATTTCCCGGTAAGAGAGGCTACTAAGGATAAACAACTAGATAGTCAGATCCCACACGTACCAAGCATTTCAATAACATACACACAATATGCTCGATATGTGCAAATACAACATGGCATCACAACATGACCCTACAACTCAAGTATTTTATTCAATAGGCTCCGAGGAGCGAGATATTACAATCATGGGTCTCATGACCCAACATTCAGAGCAAACAAGTCAAGCACAAGCGGAAGCTTAACATGTCTGAGTACAGACATCTACAAAAGAAAAAGGCTGAGAAGCCTGACTGTCTATCAGATCCTGCCGAGGGCACAAGATCGTAGCTGAGGTAACAAGCTAAACGTTGAAGTCCACGTAGTACTACTAGCGAGACTGAAGTCTCTCTGCAAAAATATAAATTAAGCAACGTGAGTACAAATGTACCCAGCAAGACTTACATTAGATCTAACTACATATGCATCATTATCAACAAGGGGATGGTGGGGTTTAACTGCAGCAAGCCAGCTTTGACTCGGTGGCTATCCTGAACTACGACTGCAAGTAACTCTTTTGAGGTGGCGCACACGAGCCCACATATTCACCATATCAATACACCACTATGGATCCGCTCCCGTCTCCCTACGAGAACGCCATCCATAGCACTCACACTTATCTTGCGTATTTTAGAGTATCCACTTTCACTTGTCTATGAACTGTAAAGGCAACCCACAAGTCCTTTACCGCGGACACGGTTATTCGAACAGATGATGTTAACCCTGCAGGGGTGTACTTCTTCACACACGCTCTCACCACTTACCGCCGTTTACACGACATGTACTCGGCAACCTTCAAGCGGAAGCCCAGCGAGGGTGTCGGCCACGACCTGACTAACCACACAAGTCTCTCGTCCAGGTTTATCGCCTATTCGGCTTCCATCCGCAAGGAGATCCGGCCGGGGTGTCGCTCACGGCCCCAAACGATGTGTGCAGGGTTCCCAAGCCCACCATCCGGGTGCTACTTGGTACACCGGGCCACTGTGCCTAGTCTGTCCCAAGCCCACTTGTACCGAGTGCCACTTGGTAGACTACTAACACTACCTACAAACACCAGAAACTAGTTGCAACTCCTGGACAGAGATCAAGTTGATTAATAAGTCGAGAGGGGCACTTAAGCATTCCAATGTGTGGTAGTAACTGTTCATGGATCACAAACACAGAACTCAGTTCCTGAGGACGGCTTCAATGAGACAACCCACCATGTACTCCTACATGGCCTCTCACCGCTACCTTTACCAAATCGTGTTCACATACTTAGCTCACACACAGTAGGACATGTTCACACACCTCCAATTCATCCCCGATGAATCAGACCTGAATCAACTCTAAGCAGTAGCAGGCATGACAAACAAGCATGAATGAGTAGGCACATCAGGGCTCAAACAACTCCTACTCATGCTAGTGGGTTTCATCTATTTACTGTGGCAATGACAGGTCATGCAGAGGATAAAGGGGTTCAACTACCGCAGCAAATAACAGTTGTATCGTTGTTGTCCTAATGCAGTAAAAGAGAGCAGGAGCAAGAGAGTGGGATTATATCGGAATGAACAAGGGGGTTTTGCTTGCCTGGCACTTCTGAAGATAGTATAGCTCTTCATCGGTGTCATCGAACTCATCGTCAAAAACACGTCTATCGAGAGGGGACATATACCGGCAAACAAGGAAGAACACAATCAATGCGATGCAAAATATGATGCATGATCATGACATGGCAATATGCTGTGGTTTGAGCTAATGCAACTAGCAGCAAGTTAAATGGAGTTGGTTTGAACCCTAGGTTCCAATTCAAACTCCAGATGTTATTATTCAAATGCCTTTATATGATTTGTCCTACACAGCAGCCATAAGTTGTTCTAACATGCATGAAAATGGTACAGATGGATAGATTGGATTTTTCTGATCATTTTTCATATATAACTTATTTCATTTGGAGTTATGGTTGACTTTATATGAATTTTAGAAGTTTTAGGTATTTTCTGGAATTTCCAGAATAAGAATAAATCTAGAAAAAGGTTAACTGCATCAGCATGACGTCGTTGTGACGTCAGCAGGTCAATAGACCGGGTCCAAGTCAAACCTGACGTGTGGGGTCCACACGTCAGTGACTAACTAACTAACCTAAATTAATTAATATTAAATTACTACTAACTAAAATGTCAGTTGGGTTAATTAGACTTAATTAAAAAAAACTAATCTAGGATTAGCTGGGCCAGGGCCCACTTGTCAGCGACCCAGGCGAGGTCAAACCCCTGGTCAATAGGTCAAACTCGCCGGTGACACGACGCCGGCGAGGCCAGACACAGCGGCGAGGCTCGGGAATCTTCCTCCGGCGACGAAATTAACGACGGAGCCCATCTACGAGTAGCTGGAGCTCACGCGCATCTAGTGGTGCTCTCAGCTTCGCTGGAGATGGCCCAGAATGACGGCGACGATGGCAAGCGCGGCGGCCAGAGTTCGGGCGAGGCTGGGAATGGTGCTATGGTGCACGGCGGGGCGAACGGCCGGGTGCTACGGCCTCCTGGTGATGTGCTGAGCACGGTTACGCGCTCAGTTTCGAGCTTATGCGTCTGTGGCCACGACGGCGACATGGCCGGCGGAGCGGAGCTCTCGGCCGTGATGACCAACGGGGTTAGGGGGCAGCTCGAGCGACATGGCTAGGGGGAGAAGGAAGAGGAGCTCACGGCAAGTGTAGCGGTGGCCTCGGAGAGCTCGGGGAAGTGCTGGTGATGGCAGGAGGTCGTCGGTGATCTCGGCGATCTGAGGAGGAAGAAGATGTCGGAGGCGGCGCTTCGGGGGTCTTCCAGTCGCATGGCTCGGTGAGGGGGCTGGCGACGAGGTGCAGGAGCTCGGGAGCAGCTCGGGGCATTGTCGGGACGGCGGTGGTCGCGGCAACGGCGAACGGCGGCGATGGGCGTGTTTGGTGGCGTCGTGGGGAGAGAGCAGAGGAGGAAGAGAGAGTGCATCGAGTAAGGGAGAGGAGAGGGGGCTTCGAGGCATCTCCAGGCGCGGGATTGGGTTGACGAAGAGCGCGACACGACGAAGCAGGAGGTGGCCGAAGCCGCACGCGCGCGCGCCACGCCTCTCCTCTGCCTACTGGCTGAAGGAAGAAGACGGGCATGCCCCTGTGGCTGGCCAACAGTGCTGGGCCGTCCAGGTGTCTTCGGTGGGTGCCAGGTAAGTTGGCCCAGGTTAGTCTCTCTCTTTTATTTATTGTTTCTATCTTCTATTATTCTGCAACTTTGTGGCTTCATTAAAAATACTAAATCAATTCCAAAAATCATGCAACTACTCCTGACCACTGTTGGAAATATATCCTACAATAAACATTTCAGTTTGGGATTATTTGAGCATTTAAATATCTTATAGCATTTAAATGCCCAAATGCAAATACTATATGATTTAATTCAGTGACCTTATGATATCCTAGAAAAGTGTGCACCATTTTTGTCAGAGGTTCTAACCCAAGGCAAAGATGATGAACATTTTAGAAGGGCATTTCAGGTTCATTGAAAAAGATTTTAGTAAACCCTAGTTGTCTTCAGGGGGGGGTGTTGGGGGTTCTGTCATCCCCATTTCAAGTTTATTTGAAAAAAATTAAACATGATGCACACATAAAGGGCTAGCCTAGTGCATGCCAGGACTAGGGATGTGACAACTCGCCCCCACTAAACAAGAATCTCGTCCCGAGATTCAAGCATAGGGTAAGATGAAGGGGGAACGCAAACTAACGCAATCTTCACGATCCAGGTTGCACTTCATAGGGGCGTTGATCGATCACCATCTTTGACTCGATGTCTTCCTCTGAGAACTCCAACTAACATGACAAGAAGAGGAAGGGAAAACTCTAGAAGAATCGATCTTCTCGAAGACCGAACAACTCAGGATCAGCTCATGGGGTGAGATGTGAGATATTGACATATATCTCGAGTTGAGACACGAAGCATACATCTGAAGAAATGGAGTGAGATAGATGACGAGGGCTCGCTAGGTAGACAACAATTCGGTTGTCAACATAGCGAGGAGTTGAGTTGCCATGATACCACAACGAGACACCTTAGGGATGGTGACTCGTAGATATATCCCCTTAAGTGGCAAAAAGAATTACCTTTGATTCAGAGATCATTGAAACTCTTTATACCAGCCTAAGGCAATTCTCGAGCGATCGTTTGGAGGGTTTCGGTAGAATGGCATACCCGGATTAGAATAGATGATGTGGATTACTTTGTTGAAGACAACACAAGGGATGATTTTTCTTGCGCGTGCTCTCCAAAACTTGAGCATTTCCATATTCATCAAAGTTTTACCAACATCCGTGTCAAGGATCCTGGCAACACAACATACCACCATGATGAATAGTGATGGACGATGCATATGCAAACGAAGATAACACCTTCTCAGATTTCACCTTAGCGAGGCCAAGGAAACAGAATCTGGATGATTGACCGAGAGACATGTAGCACTCCACTTCTAATGTTCTCCTTGATGTGCTAGTGTATCCCATTCATATGGTTTGATATCTAGCACATCAAGTAAAGGTCAGACTTCGGAAACATAAAAATCCATAAGGAACAACTAGGGAGTAAATCCTACGAAATCCTTATGGGGAGGTGGCCAACTTCTTCAATCAAGATACTACAATAATAGGTCTTCCGGCTGGGTGTGTTGGCCACGACATCCACTTTACCGGTTATCGAGGGACCAATATTATAGTTCTTGGGAAATGTTCCAACCATTATATCTGCCTGAGATTCAGATCTGGTTGGTGTCAGGATATTCCAGACTCATCGAGTCTAGGAAGAAAAATGAAAGTTTGCAACACAAATCGATGAGATGACGTTGCGAGATTCTCGGGAAATGAACTACGATAGCAAGCTCCAAAACATGAGCTGGTTCTGCTACAGACATGTGAACACGTTGTCCTAGACAAGCATGACCACGTAGTAGTCTTATAATAAAACACTACCGAGTTCAGGTGGGGAACCATCATTGAGGATATCGAAGTCCTTGTATAAGCCCGGGTTAGCTCTTATGAAGGAATTCCTTTTCCTGGAACAAATCAGTTAGTGGTTTGGTGTGCTAGGGAATTCATATGGAATGAAGATGATCAGTCTAACAGACCACGGAATACTTCGCACGTGCATAACTTACTTGGGATGATTCCAGAGGAGGTAAAAAAACATGCTTTCTCGAATTCACGGCGGCAACTTGCATCAAATGCACATGAATTAGAGGAAGTCACTTCTTTTCCAAGCATATGCTTCACGAACGGTCATGAAGAAAATGTTTACACAAGTTTCCAACACTAGCTTAATGTTCAACAAAATTAAGGAAAAGGTAAGGATGTTGTCGATGGGCTCAACAACAATTTATCCAGGTTTCCATGAAGATGGAATTCCATAATTATGTGAACAGGTGATAGCATTGGTCGGACCCAGAAGATATAATGGTGTATGCTCGAGGAATCAACCACGAGTAAGACAACATTACGAACATCGTTGGTTCTGATTTGATTTGAGGATAGCCCACACCCTAATCAAAGTTTTAACAAGATGATAGACCCAGCAATTGATCAGAGGACCAATCGATGAAGATAACATCTTTCTTCAACACACACACACACACACACAAAGAGATATCCTTATAATGAACTAAATCGGACAAGCTTCTATCTTCCAACTCTCCAAGTTGTTGTTCAGCTTAACCAACTAGCTCAGGGGTACCCAACACAGATTCTTGGAAAAGGGGTGGTTACAAGCAACCAACTTGCTCACGAACTCAACATAGCGGCCAGGTGGCGACCTGGTGATACTTCCGAGAAGATATACAGAAAATCAGAACCACCGATATGTTACTAAGCTCAAGAACAATCTTGCTTTTCAGGGCAAGACGATATGATCAACAGAGCGAGGGATTGATACAATCCTAACTCATTGATCAGAGGGTGCACCGGAAATAAGGACTAGGTAGCACGATCAATCTTAGAATGATGATTCCATAACCAACACACTAAGAATGAGATTTTCATCCATTAATCACTAAGCAACATGGCTGCTAGGACTATTGATTTCACACATCATACTTAACCTGTCGGCATTCCGGTTGCAACAACACAGAACTGGGGAATGAACAATGATGGCAAGAAGTATTACTGCGTCAAGAATTCATAAGAGGTGGTGCAATTCTCATGACACTCTTGACATAAAGATGGTAACACTCCAAGGTAGAGCAGAGCAAAAGCTAGATTGGCATTTTGGTCTGTGGAATACAACTACTTTGACCCAATCCTAAATATGGATGAGGTACTGGAGTTCATTTCTCCTAGTCATTCTGGGATAGAATGGCTTGACGGAACACAAGAATAATAGGCATCGATGAACGAAGACACGCATACTCTTGACTATCAATTGATAGATGAAGGTCAGAAAACAACTAAGGAGGGACAACTCAAAGGAACATATATCTTTCTGAGTTGTGGATGCATAGGTTAGTATGTCGAACAAGTTCAAGATATTTCTCCCGGATAACCCATGCGGAAGAGGAAGGACTAGCAGATCCACAACTATGAATGGAGGACTCATCAAGAGCACTCTGGTTGTGATCTTTTGGTTCAAAGAACTTCTGCCATAATGGTTCATGGTATTGGAAGAATGATATACCACGGACCTCGAAGACTATCGCAAAGGTTACTAATATTCTAAAGGAACTAGCAAACACTATCAACATGAATGAGTAGAGTGAATATTGGGTTCAAAAACCCAGGAATAGAATACCTACTACTAAGTGGCATCACGGGATGCTTTTGAGAATAAAGGCCAGAATCATCACACTGGGAACACAAAACATGGCTAGATTACTAGGTGATACTCTAGACATCTAGGGTCATAATAATAGCTCCAACATATACATTGAGGCGATAGAGTACCTCAACTCAGCGTTTAGTGTGGTTAACCTGGCCAGAAAGGACATCGAAACAGAGGGAAGGATTTTGCAATTGCATCAGATTCTTTAGAAACCTGGGATGACTCGGAGAGCATAACGGCTGTAAAAGCTCGAAAAGATTTAAGACATGCTACAAAATGGTGGCATAACCACTCGATCATCATAATATCAAGGTTCTGAGATCAACTATGAACATACAGAAGATAGTAGGAACTGAACTCAAGCTTAAATCCAACAATAATATGAGTCTACGGATTAGTAACATGTGATCTTGATAGAAAGAAGAGAAAGCCTAGTTCCTTAACCCCGTAGGAAAGATAAGATGACGCAGATCAGAAGGGCATAAGGTATAAGGAGTAAAAAGAGCCTTACGTTCCATCCCACAATCAATTCCCTTATATATAACTAAAGCATTTCTAGACTCAACTTCGACCAGTTTGGCTTGGTAATCCTACAGGCAGTCAAGCTCTGATACCAAAGCTGTCAGGACCCTGACTCAATGCCACATCAATCTAGCATGTAACACCTCATATCACTTTGCGACCTCACACACGGTACTCCCACGGGTGTCGCCTTACCTTTGCCCGGGACCGTTTGCGCCTTTTGGCACACGTATATGATAGTGTCGCTAGCATCCATATGATAAGGAGCCCGGGCTGACATGGCTAGTCGTAAACCCAAAGTGGCACAAACTTACAGGGACAGGCATCCATGACCCAGCATCGAACGTGTCGGTCATCAGCGAGTGAATCCAGGCTGTAGCACTGGGCTAGCAGGACTCCGGTGAACCGGGCTGTAGCGGGCTAACAGGACTCCGGTATTCATCGCGTGACATTTCCCCGAAGGGACAGACACAGGAACGAAGAAGGACACATGCCGGCCAGCCTAAGTGTTCCGGAGCAGTAGCAAGCTACCATGGCTCAGTGGAAGCACTAGGAGACATTTCCCGGTAAGAGAGGCTACTAAGGATAAACAACTAGATAGTCAGATCCCACACATACCAAGCATTTCAATAACATACACACAATATGCTCGATATGTGCAAATACAACATGGCATCACAACATGACTCTACAACTCAAGTATTTTATTCAATAGGCTCCGAGGAGCGAGATATTACAAACATGGGTCTCATGACCCAACATTCAGAGCATACAAGTCAAAGCACAAGCGGAAGCTTAACATGTCTGAGTACAGACATCTACAAATGAAAAAGGCTGAGAAGCCTGACTATCTACCAGATCCTGCCGAGGGCACAAGATCGTAGCTGAGGTAACAAGCTAAACGTCGAAGTCCACGCGGTACTACTAGCGAGACTGAAGTCTCTCTGCAAAAACATAAATTAAGCAACGTGAGTACAAATGTACCCAGCAAGACTTACATCAGATCTAACTACATATGCATCATTATCAACAAGGGGATGGTGGGGTTTAACTGCAGCAAGCCAGCTTTGACTCGGTGGCTATCCTGAACTACGACTGCAAGTAACTCTTTTGAGGTGGCGCACACGAGTCCACATATTCACCATATCAATACACCACTATGGATCCGCTCCCGTCTCCCTACGAGAACGCCATCCATAGCACTCACACTTATCTTGCGTATTTTAGAGTATCCACTTTCACTTGTCTATGAACTGTACAGGCAACCCAGAAGTCCTTTACCGCGGACACGGCTATTCGAATAGATCATATTAACCCTGCAGGGGTGTACTTCTTCACACACGCTCTCACCACTTACCGCCGTTTACACGACATGTACTCGGCAACCTTCAAGCGGAAGCCCAGCGAGGGTGTCGGCCACGACCTGACTAACCACACAAGTCTCTCGTCCAGGTTTATCGCCTATTCGGGTTCCATCCGCAAGGAGATCCGGCCGGGGTGTCGCTCACGGCCCCAAACGATGTGTGCAGGGTTCCCAAGCCCACCATCCGGGTGCCACTTGGTACACCGGGCCACTGTGCCTAGTCTGTCCCAAGCCCACCTGTACCGGGTGCCACTTGGTAGACTACTAACACTACCTACAAACACCAGAAACTAGTTGCAACTCCTGGACAGAGATCAAGTTGATTAATAAGTCGAGAGGGGCACTTAAGCATCCCAATGTGTGGTAGTAACTGTTCATGGATCACAAACACAGAACTCAGTTCCTGAGGACGGCTGCAATGAGACAACCCACCATGTACTCCTACATGGCCTCTCACCGCTACCTTTACCAAATCGTGTTCACATACTTAGCTCACACACAGTAGGACATGTTCACACACCTCCAATTCATCCCCGATGAATCAGACCTGACTCAACTCTAAGCAGTAGCAGGCATGACAAACAAGCATGAATGAGTAGGCACATCAGGGCTCAAACAACTCCTACTCATGCTAGTGGGTTTCATCTATTTACTGTGGCAATGACAGGTCATGCAGAGGATAAAGGGGTTCAACTACCGCAGCAAGTAACAGTTGAATCGTTGTTGTCCTAATGCAGTAAAAGAGAGCAGGAGCGAGAGAGTGGGATTATATCGGAATGAACAAGGGGGTTTTGCTTGCCTGGCACTTCTGAAGATAGTATAGCTCTTCATCGGTGTCATCGAACTCATCATCGAAACCACGTCTATCGAGAGGGGACAAATACCGGCAAACAAGGAAGAACACAATCAATGCGATGCACAATATGATGCATGATCATGACATGGCAATATGCTGTGGTTTGAGCTAATGCAACTAGCAGCAAGTTAAATGGAGTTGGTTTGAACCCTAGGTTCAAATTCAAACTCCATATGTGATTATTTAAATGCCATTTATATGATTTGTCCTAAACAGCAGCCATAAGTTGTTCTAACATGCATGAAAATGGTACAGATGGATAGATTGGATTTTTCTGATCATTTTTCATATATAACTTATTTCATTTGGAGTTACGGTTGATTTTATATGAATTTTAGAAGTTTTAGGTATTTTCTGGAATTTTCAGAATAAGAATAAATCCAGAAAAAGGTTAACTGCGTCAGCATGACGTCGTTGTGACGTCAGCAGGTCAACAGACCGGGTCCAAGTCAAACCTGACGTGTGGGGTCCACACGTCAGTGACTAACTAACTAACCTAAATTAATTAATATTAAATTACTACTAACTAAAATGTCAGTTGGGTTAATTAGACTTAATTAAAAAAAACTAATCTAGGATTAGCTGGGCCAGGGCCCACTTGTCAGCGACCCAGGGGAGGTCAAACCCCTGGTCAACAGGTCAAACTCGCCGGCGACACGACGCCGGCGAGGCCAGACACAGCGGCGAGGCTCGGGAATCTTCCTCCGGCGACCAAATCAACGGCGGAGCCCATGTACGAGTAGCCGGAGCTCGCGCGCGTCTAGTGGTGCTCTCAGCTTCGCCGGAGATGGCCCAGAATGACAGCGGCGATGGCAAGCGCGGCGGCCGGAGTTCGGGCGAGGTTGGGAATGGTGCTATGGGGCACGGCGGGGCGAACGGCCGGGTGCTACGGCCTCCTGGTGATGTGCTGAGCATGGTTACGCGCTCAGTTTTGAGCTTATGCGTCTGTGGCCACGACGACGACATGGCCGGCGGAGCCGAGCTCTCGGCCATGATGACCAACGGGGTTAGGGGGCAGCTCGAACGACATGGCTAGGGGGAGAAGGAAGAGGAGCTCACGGCGAGTGTAGCGGTGGCCTCGGAGAGCTCGGGGAAGTGCTGGTGATGGCAGGAGGTCACCGGTGATCTCGGCGATCTGAGGAGGAAGAAGATATCGGGGGCGGCGCTTTGGGGGTCTTCCAGTCGCGTGGCTCGGTGAGGGGGCTGGCGACGAGGTGCAGGAGCTCGGGAGCAGCTCGGGGCATTGTCGGGATGGCGGTGGTCGCGGCAACGGCGAACGGCGGCGATGGGCGTGTTCGGTGGCGTCGTGGGGAGAGAGCAGAGGAGGAAGAGAGAGTGCATCGAGTAAGGGAGAGGAGACGGGGCTTCGAGGCGTCTCCAGGCGCAGGATTGGGTTGACGGAGAGCGCGACACGACGAAGCAGGAGGTGGCCGAAGCCGCACGCGCGCGCGCCACGCCTCTCCTCTGCCTACTGGCTGAAGGAAGAAGACGGGCATGCCCCTGTGGGCTGGCCAACAGTGCTGGGCCGTCCAGGTGGCTTCGGTGGGCGCCAGGTAAGTTGGCCCAGGTTAGTCTCTCTCTTTTATTTATTGTTTCTGTTTTCTATTATTATGCAACTTTGTGGCTTTATTAAAAATACTAAATCAATCCCAAAATCATGCAACTACTCCTGACCACTGTTGGAAATATATCCTACAGTAAACATTTCAGTTTGGGATTATTTGAGCACTTAAAATATTTTATAGCATTTAAATGCCCAAATGCAAATACTATATGATTTGATTCAGTGACCTTATGATGTCCTAGAAAAGTGTGCACCATTTTTGTCAGAGGTTCTAACCCAAGGCAAAGATGATGAACATTTTAGAAGGGCATTTCAGGTTCATTGAAAAAGATTTTAGTAAACCCTAGTTGTCCTCAGGGGGGGTGTTGGGGGTTCTGTCATCCCCATTTCAAGTTTATTTGAAAAAATGATGCACACATAAAGGGCTAGCCTAGTGCATGCCAGGACTAGGGATGTGAAAACTCGCCCCCACTAAACAAGAATCTCGTCCCGAGATTCAAGCGTAGGGTAAGATGAAGGGGGAACGCAAACTAACGCAATCTTCACGATCCAGGTTGCACTTCATAGGGGCGTTGATCGATCACCATCTTTGACTCGATGTCTTCCTCTGAGAACTCCAACTAACATGACAAGAAGAGGAAAGGAAAACTCTAGAAGAATCGATCTTCTCGAAGACCGAACAACTCAGGATCAGCTCATGGGGTGATATGTGAGATATTGACATATATCTCGAGTTGAGACACGAAGCATACATCTGAAGAAATGGAGTGAGACAGATGACGAAGGGCTCGCTAGGTAGACAACAATTCGGTTGTCAACGTAGCGAGGAGTTGAGTTGCCATGATACCACAACGAGACACTTTAGAGGAGGTGACTCGTAGAATATATCCCCCTTAAGTGGCAAAAGAATTACCTTTGATTCAGAGATCATTGAAACTCTTTATACCAGCCTAAGGCAATTCTCGAGCGATCGTTTGGAGGGGTTTCGGTAGAATGGCATACCCGGATTAGAATGGATGATGTGGATTACCTTATTGAAAACAACACAAGGGATGATTTTGCTTGCGCGTGCTCTCAAGAACTTGAGCATTTCCATATTCATCAAGGTTTTACCAACATCCGTGTCAAGGATCCTGGCAACACAACATACCACCATGATGAATAGTGATGGACGATGCAGATGCAAACGAAGATAACACCTTCTCAGATTTCACCTTAGCGAGGCCAAGGAAACAAAATCTGGATGATCGACCGAGAGACATTTAGCACTCCGCTTCTAATGTTCTCCTTGATGTGCTAGTGTATCCCATTCATATGGTTTGATATCTAGAACATCAAGTAAAGGTCGGACTTCGGAAACACAAAAATCCATAGGAACAACTAGGGAGTAAATCCTACGAAATCCTTATGGGGAGGTGACCAACTTCTTAAATCAAGATACTACAATAATAGGTCTTCCGGCTGGGTGTGTTGGCCACGACATCCACTTTACCGGTTATCGAGGGACCAATATTATAGTTCTTGTGAAATGTTCCAACCATCATATCTGCCTGAGATTCAGATCTGGTTGGTGTCAGGATATTCCAGACTCATCGAGTCTAGGAAGAAAAATGAAAGTTTGCAACACAAATCGATGAGATGACGTTGCGAGATTCTCGGGAAATGAACTACGATAGCAAGCTCCAAAACATGAGCTGGTTCTGCTACAGACATGTGAACATGTTGTCCTAGACAAGCATGACCATGTAGTAGTCTTATAATAAAACACTACCGAGTTCAGGTGGGGAACCATCATTGAGGATATCGAAGTCCTTGTATAAGCCCGGGTTAGCTCTTATGAAGGAATTCCTTTTCCTGGAACAAATCAGTTAGTGGCTTGGTGTGCTAGGGAATTCATATGGAATGAAGATGATCAGTCTAACAGACCACGGAATACTTCGCATGTGCATAACTGACTTTGGATGATTCCAGAGGAGGTAAAAAACATGCTTTCTCGAATTCACGGCGGCAACTTGCATCAAATGCACATGAATTAGAGGAAGTCACTTCTTTTCCAAGCATATGCTTCACAAACGGTCATGAAGAAAATGTTTACACAAGTTTCCAACACTAGCTTAATGTTCAACAAAATTAAGGAAAAGGTAAGGATGTTGTTGATGGGCTCAACAACAATTTATCCAGGTTTCCATGAAGATGGAATTCCATAATTATGTGAACAGGTGATAGCATTGGTCGGACCCAGAAGATATAATAGTGTATGCTCGAGGAATCAACCACGAGTAAGACAACATTACGAACATCGTTGGTTCTAATTTGATTTGAGGATAGCCCACACCCAAATCAAAGTTTTAACAAGATGATAGCCCAGCAATTGATCACGAGGACCAATCGATGAAGATAACATCTTTCTTCAACACACACGCACACACACACAAAGAGATATCCTTATAATGAACTAAATCGGACAAGCTTCTATCTTCCAACTCTCCAAGTTGTTGTTCAGCTTAACCAACTAGCTCAGGGGTACCCAACACAGATTCTTGGAAAAGGGGTGGTTACAAGCAACCAACTTGCGCACGAACTCAACATAGCGGCCAGGTGACGACCTGGTGATACTTCTGAGAAGATATACAGAAAATCAGAACTACCGATATGTTACTAAGCTCGAGAACAATCTTGCTTTTCAGGGCAAGACGATATGATCAACAGAGCGAGGGATTGATACAATCCTAACTAATTGATCAGAGGGTGCACCGGAAATAAGGACTAGGTAGCACGATCAATCTTAGAATGATGATTCCATAACCAACACACTAAGAATGAGATTTTCATCCATTAATCACTAAGCAACATGGCTGCTAGGAGTATTGATTTCACACATCATAGTTAACCTGTCGGCATTCCGGTTGCAACAACACGGAACCGAGGAATGAACAATGATGGCAAGAAGTATTACTGCGTCAAGAATTCATAAGAGGTGCTGCAATTCTCATGACACTCTTGACATAAAGATGGTAACACTCCAAGGTAGAGTAGAGCAAAAGCTAGATTGGCATTTTGGTCTGTGGAATACAACTGCTTTGACCCAATCCTAAATATGGATGAGGTACTGGAGTTCATTTCTCCTAGTCATTCTGGGATAGAATGGCTTGAGGGAACACAAGAATAATAGGCATCGATGAATGAAGACACACATACTCTTGACTATCAATTGATAGACGAAGGTTAGAAAACAACTAAGGAGGGACAACTCAAAGGAACATATATCTTTCTGGGTTGTGGATGCATAGGTTAGTATGTCGAACAAGTTCAAGATATTTCTCCCGGATAACCCATGCGGAAGAGGAAGGACTAGCAGATCCATAACTATGAATGGAGGACTCATCAAGAGCACTCTGGTTGTGATCTTTTGGTTCAAAGAACTTCTGCCATAATGGTTCATGGTATTGGAAGAATGATATACCACGGACCTCGAAGACTATCGCAAAGGTTACTAATATTCTAAAGGAACTAGCAAACACTATCAACATGAATGAGTAGAGTGAATATTGGGTTCAAAAACCCAGGAATAGAATACCTACTACTAAGTGGCATCACGGGATGCTTTTGAGAATAAAGGCCAGAATCATCACACTGGGAACACAAAACATGGCTAGATTACTAGGTGATACTCTAGACATCTAGGGTCATAATAATAGCTCCAACATATACGTTGAGGCAATAGAGTACCTCAACTCACCGTTTAGTGTGGTTAACCTGGCCAGAAAGGACATCGAAACAGAGGGAAGGATTTTGCAATTGCATCAGATTATTTAGAAATCTGGGATGACTCGGAGAGCATAACGACTGTAAAAGCTCGAAAATATTTAAGACATGCTACAAAATGGTGGCATAACCACTCGATCATCATAATATCAAGGTTCTAAGATCAACTATGAACATACAGAAGATAGTAGGAACTGAACTCAAGCTTAAATCCAACAATAATATGAGTCTACGGATTAGTAACATGTGATCTTGATAGAAAGAAGAGAAAGCCTAGTTCCTTAACCCCGTAGGAAAGATAAGATGACTCAGACCAGAAGGGCATAAGGTATAAGGAGTAAAAAGAGCCTTACGTTCCATCCCACAATCAATTCCCTTATATATAACTAAAGCATTTCTAGACTCAACTTCGACCAGTTTGGCTTGGTAATCCTACAGGCAGTCAAGCTTTGATACCAAAGCTGTCAGGACCCCGACTCAATGCCACATCGATCTAGCATGTAACACCTCATATCACTTTGCGGCCTCACGCACGGTACTCCCACGGGTGTGGCCTTACCTTTGCCTGGAACCGTTTGTGCCTTTTGGCACACGTATATGATAGTGTCGCTAGCATCCATATGATAAGGAGTCTGGGCTGACATGGCTAGTCGTAAACCCAAAGTGGCACAAACTTACAGGGACAGGCATCCATGACCCAGCATCGAACGTGTCGGTCATCAGCGAGTGAATCCAGGCTGTAGCACTGGGCTAGCAGGACTCCGGTGAACCGGGCTGTAGCGGGCTAACAGGACTCCGGTATTCATCGCGTGACATTTCCCCGAAGGGACAGACACAGGAACGAAGAAGGACACATGCCGGCCAGCCTAAGTGTTCCGGAGCAGTAGCAAGCTACCATGGCTCAGTGGAAGCACTAGGAGACATTTCCCGGTAAGAGAGGCTACTAAGGATAAACAACTAGATAGTCAGATCCCACACATACCAAGCATTTCAATAACATACACACAATATGCTCGATATGTGCAAATACAACATGGCATCACAACATGACTCTACAACTCAAGTATTTTATTCAATAGGCTCCGAGGAGCGAGATATTACAAACATGGGTCTCATGACCCAACATTCAGAGCATACAAGTCAAAGCACAAGCGGAAGCTTAACATGTCTGAGTACAGACATCTACAAATGAAAAAGGCTGAGAAGCCTGACTATCTACCAGATCCTGCCGAGGGCACAAGATCGTAGCTGAGGTAACAAGCTAAACGTCGAAGTCCACGCGGTACTACTAGCGAGACTGAAGTCTCTCTGCAAAAACATAAATTAAGCAACGTGAGTACAAATGTACCCAGCAAGACTTACATCAGATCTAACTACATATGCATCATTATCAACAAGGGGATGGTGGGGTTTAACTGCAGCAAGCCAGCTTTGACTCGGTGGCTATCCTGAACTACGACTGCAAGTAACTCTTTTGAGGTGGCGCACACGAGTCCACATATTCACCATATCAATACACCACTATGGATCCGCTCCCGTCTCCCTACGAGAACGCCATCCATAGCACTCACACTTATCTTGCGTATTTTAGAGTATCCACTTTCACTTGTCTATGAACTGTACAGGCAACCCAGAAGTCCTTTACCGCGGACACGGCTATTCGAATAGATCATATTAACCCTGCAGGGGTGTACTTCTTCACACACGCTCTCACCACTTACCGCCGTTTACACGACATGTACTCGGCAACCTTCAAGCGGAAGCCCAGCGAGGGTGTCGGCCACGACCTGACTAACCACACAAGTCTCTCGTCCAGGTTTATCGCCTATTCGGGTTCCATCCGCAAGGAGATCCGGCTAGGGTGTCGCTCACGGCCCCAAACGATGTGTGCAGGGTTCCCAAGCCCACCATCCGGGTGCCACTTGGTACACCGGGCCACTGTGCCTAGTCTGTCCCAAGCCCACCTGTACCGGGTGCCACTTGGTAGACTACTAACACTACCTACAAACACCAGAAACTAGTTGCAACTCCTGGACAGAGATCAAGTTGATTAATAAGTCGAGAGGGGCACTTAAGCATTCCAATGCGCGGCAGTAACTGTTCATGGATCACAAACACAGAACTCAGTTCCTGAGGACGGTTGCAATGAGACAACCCACCATGTACTCCTACATGGCCTCTCACCGCTACCTTTACCAAATCGTGTTCACACACTTAGCTCTCACACAGTAGGACATGTTCACACACCTCCGATTCATCCCCGATGAATCAGACCTGACTCAACTCTAAGCAGTAGCAGGCATGACAAACAAGCATGAATGAGTAGGCACATCAGGGCTCAAACAACTCCTACTCATGCTAGTGGGTTTCATCTATTTACTGTGGCAATGACAGGTCATGCAGAGGATAAAGGGGTTCAACTACCGCAGCAAGTAACAGATGAATCGTTGTTGTCCTAATGCAGTAAAAGAGAGCAGGAGCGAGAGAGTGGGATTATATCGGAATGAACAAGGGGGTTTTGCTTGCCTGGCACTTCTGAAGATAGTATAGTTCTTCATCGGTGTCATCGAACTCATCGTCGAAACACGTCTATCGAGAGGGGACAAATACCGGCAAACAAGGAAGAACACAATCAATGCAATGCACAATATGATGCATGATCATGACATGGCAATATGCTGTGGTTTGAGCTAATGCAACTAGCAGCAAGTTAAATGAAGTTGGTTTGAATCCTAGGTTCAAATTCAAACTCCATATGTGATTATTTAAATGCCATTTATATGATTTGTCCTAAACAGCAGCTATAAGTTGTTCTAACATGCATGAAAATGGTACAGATGGATAGATTGGATTTTTCTGATCATTTTTCATATATAAATTATTTCATTTGGAGTTACGGTTGAATTTCTATGATTTTTAGAAGTTTTGGTAATTTCTGGAATTTTCAGAATAAGAATAAATCCAGAAAAAGGTTAACTGCGTCAGCATGACATCGTTGTGACGTCAGCAGGTCAACAGACCGGGTCCATGTCAAACCTGACGTGTGGGGTCCACACGTCAGTGACTAACTAACTAACCTAAATTAATTAATATTAAATTACTACTAACTAAAATGTCAGTTGGGTTAATTAGACTTAATTAAAAAAACTAATCTAGGATTAGCTGGGCCAGGGCCCACTTGTCAGCGACCCAGGGGAGGTCAAACCCCTGGTCAACAGGTCAAACTCGCCGGCGACACGATGCCGGCGAGGCCAGACACAGCGGCGAGGCTCGGGAATCTTCCTCCGGCGACCAAATCAACGGCGAAGCCCATCTACGAGTAGCCGGAGCTCATGCGCGTCTAGTGGTGCTCTCAGCTTTGCCGGAGATGGCCCAGAATGACAGCGGCGATGGCAAGCGCGGCGGCCGGAGTTCGGGCGAGGTTGGGAATGGTGCTATGGGGCACGGCGGGGCAAACGGCCGGGTGCTACGGCCTCCTGGTGATGTGCTGAGCACGGTTACGCGCTCAGTTTCGAGCTTATGCGTCTGTGGCCACGACGACGACATGGCCGGCGGAGCCGAGCTCTCGGCCATGATGACCAACGAGGTTAGGGGGCAGCTCGAGCGACATGGCTAGGGGAGAAGGAAGAGGAGCTCACGGCAAGTGTAGCGGTGGCCTCAGAGAGCTCGGGGAAGTGCTGGTGATGGCAGGAGGTCGCCGGCGATCTCGGCGATCCGAGGAGGAAGAAGATGTCGGGGGCGGCGCTTCGGGGTCTTCCAGTCGCGTGGCTCGGTGAGGGGGCTGGCGACGAGGTGCAGGAGCTCGGGAGCAGCTCGGGGCATCGTCGGGACGGCGGTGGTCGCGGCAACGGCGAACGGCGGCGATGAGCGTGTTCGGTGGCGTCATGGGGAGAGAGCAGAGGAGGGAGAGAGAGTGCAGCGAGTAAGGGAGAGGAGAGGGGGCTTCGAGGCGTCTCCAGGCGCGGGATTGGGTTGACGGAGAGCGCGACACGACGAAGCAGGAGGTGGCCGAAGCCGCACGCGCGCGCGCCACGCCTCTCCTCTGCCTACTGGCTGAAGGAAGAAGACGGGCATGCCCCTGTGGGCTGGCCAACAGTGCTGGGCCGTCCAGGTGGCTTCGGTGGGCGCCAGGTAAGTTGGCCCAGGTTAGTCTCTCTCTTTTATTTATTGTTTCTGTTTTCTATTATTCTGCAACTTTGTGGCTTTATTAAAAATACTAAATCAATCCCAAAAATCATGCAACTACTCCTGACCACTATTGGAAATATATCCTACAGTAAACATTTCAGTTTGGGATTATTTGAGCATTTAAAATATTTTATAGCATTTAAATGCCCAAATGCAAATACTATATGATTTAATTCAGTGACCTTATGATGTCCTAGAAAAGTGTGCACCATTTTTGTCAGAGGTTCTAACCCAAGGCAAAGATGATGAACATTTTAGAAGGGCATTTCAGGTTCATTGAAAAAGATTTTAGTAAACCCTAGTTGTCTTCAGGGGGGTGTTGGGGGTTCTGTCATCCCCATTTCAAGTTTATTTGAAAAAAATTAAACATGATGCACACATAAAGGGCTAGCCTAGTGCATGCCAGGACTAGGGATGTGACAGATCCAAACCACATGGCCGAGGTCGGACCTGTGGGGCCCGATGGGGAGGAGATCCCTGTGAGCTTAATGTACGACCAAGTAGAGTTGGCTGCGAAGTATTCCCAACGGGACTGTAAACTAGACAGCCTGTTAGATGGGATTGAAGAGGAGTTCAATCAGTCAATTTGACGATGTAATTTTAAAATGACATGTAAAATGCCTTCTAGCCGGATTGTAGATCGTTTGTCTTTGCGGACCTTTTCGCTTCAACCTCGGGACCCGACAGTCTGGAGTGTGTCCGAATACCCTAACGGTTAAAAAAACCCGGGGCATGCATGGAGACCAGGCGTAGGGGTCATTAGTGCTTTATCAGACAAGTGCCCAACTAGTTATGTTATATTACATCGTTAGTAAGAAACATCTTCCAGGGAGAATAGTTCCGTTAGGGGTTCCTTTCCCTGGGAGGCATGCCCTAATGTGCATGTCCGCACTGCAAAGAGAGCAGAAAACGCATCTGGGGGCAGATAAGTAAATAAGTAATAAATCATCTTTCAAATCACCGACCGAATATTCCCTTAAGAACGCTAGCTTTCGGCTTCACCCAGTCTGAGGTACACATCCGGCTGACCAGGCAGTAACAATCGCAGAGGTGCTCCCTTTACCTCCTAGACGAACAATCAGGAACGTAGGGGTAAGCACAGGAGCCAGGCAACCCAGCTTGGCCAAAACTTAAGTCATATCGATGCATATAATGGTGAATAAAAGGTACATGCAGAAGTATGACACATGTGTTGGGCATGAAGCCCGTATAAATAAGCTTCTGTTAAAGAAGCCCCCAGGTATAATGAGTACGAGTAGCACATCAAGTGTGTGCGAACAATGCGCAGATCAGCTCGTCAAAGGCTTTTACTAAAAAAAAGGGGAAGGAGGAGGAGAACAAGAGACAACAAAAATGTAAAAGGTGGACGGGGGAGGGAGACGAACTCTGAGTCCGGCACTAGGCGTAGAATCTTCGGAGACGGGCTGTGTTCCATGGGTTCGGCTCGAGTCGGTTGTCAGAGGCGTTACGTAGACGGTAT
Organism: Triticum aestivum; assembly: GCF_018294505.1. NCBI lineage: Eukaryota > Viridiplantae > Streptophyta > Magnoliopsida > Poales > Poaceae > Triticum > Triticum aestivum. Next base: position 598,895,390 of record NC_057810.1, read on the forward strand.
GCTCCGCCGGTCAGGACTTGGTCGATGATGAAGGGACCTTCCCATTTGGGCTTAAGTTTGTCCTTTTTCTTGTCCGGCAGGCGTAGAACAAGTTCGCCAACATTGTAAGTTTTGGCCCGTACTTCTCTGCTTTGATATCTTCGAGCCTGCTGCTAATAGAATGTGGAACGAGCTTTTGCCACGTCCCGCTCCTCCTCTAAGGTGTCCAAACTGTCCTGCCGATCCAACTCGGCTTCTCTTTCTTCGTACATGCACACGCGAGGTGAGTCATGAATTATATCATAGGGTAAAACTGTCTCTGCGCCGTACACCATAAAAAATGGTGTGAATCCGGTAGTGCGGTTCGGCGTGGTCCGCAGCCCCCAGAGTACGGAGTCGAGCTCCTCTACCCAGTGCGTGTTAGATTCCGTGAGGGACCGCACTAGTCTGGGTTTGATGCCGCTCATGATTAGACCGTTTGCTCGTTCGACTTGATCGTTAGTTTGGGGGTGATAGACTGAAGCGTAGTGGAGCCTGATGCCCATGTTTTTGCACCAGAGTTTAACCTCATTGGCCGTGAAATTCGTGCCGTTACCAGTGATGATGCTGTGGGGGACACCATAACGGTGTACTACCCCGGATATGAAGTCTATCACGAGTCCGGATTCGGCCGTTTTAACTGGCTTGGCCTCTATCCATTTGGTGAATTTGTCCACCATGACCAATAGGTATTTTTGCTTGTGGGTTCCCCCTTTAAGGGGTCCAACCATGTCAAGCCCCCAGACCGCGAACGGCCAGGTGATGGGTATAGTTTTGAGGGCGGTGGGTGGCATGTGGCTTTGATTAGCAAAGAGCTAGCAACTGACGCATCGTTGGACTAAGTCCTGAGCATCTGCCCGGGCAGTCGGCGAATAAAATCCTGTACAGAAGGCCTTGCCTACAAGGGCCCGGGCTGCGGCATGGTGCCCTCCGAGTCCGGCGTGAATTTCAGCCAGGAGATTTCGCCCTTCCTCTTCGGAGATGCACCTTTGAAGGACTCCGGTTGTGCTTTTCTTATAAAGTTCTCCCTCATGGAGCTTGTAGGCTTTAGATCGCCGAACTATGCAGCGGGCCTCATTTTGGTCTTCGGGAAGTTCCTGCCTAGTTAAGTAGGCTAGGAATGGTTCCGTCCACGAGGCGATTACTGCCATTATTTCGTGGGCTGAGGGTGTTATTTCATTGGCTGAGCCACCGACTGTGTCAGAATGTTCCATGTTGGGTGGTGCGGTTGGTTCCGGGTTGCTATTTCCGGACTCCTCTTCCCATAGCACGGATGGCTTAAAGAGCCACTCCAGGAAGATGTTTGGAGGGACGGCGTCGCGTTTTGCACGATGCGCGCCAACACGTCGGCTGCCTGGTTATTATCCCGGGCTATATGGTGGAATTCGAGTCCTTCGAACTGAGCTGACATTTTTAAGACGGCGTTACAATAGGCTGCCATTTTCGGATCCTTGGCGTCAAAGTCTCCATTTACTTGGGATATTGCGAGGTTTGAATCCCCGTGCACCTCCAGGCGTTGAATACCCATGGAGATTGCCATCCGGAGACCATGTAGAAGGGCCTCGTATTCGGCTGCATTGTTGGAGTCCGTGTACATTATCTGAAGTACGTATTGGATTGTCTCTCCGTTTGGGGATGTCAGTACAACGCCAGCCCCCAAGCCGGCCAACATTTTGGAGCCGTCGAAATGCATGATCCAATTGGAGTATGCGCCATACTCTTTAGGGAGTTCGGCTTCGGTCCATTCGGCGATGAAGTCAGCCAAAACTTGCGACTTTATAGCTCGCCTTGGTTTGTAGGTTATGTCAAATGGTAAGATCTCAATGGCCCATTTTGCAATCCTGCTCGTCGCGTCGCGGTTGTTTATAATGTCGTTGAGAGGTACTTCGGAGGCCACTGTTATCGAGCACTCTTGAAAGTAGTGTCGCAGCTTCCGGGATGCCATGAACACCGCGTACGCTATCTTTCGATAGTGTGCATACCGGGACTTGCATGGAGTTATGACAGTGGATACGTAGTACACTGGTTTTTGAAGAGGGAATTTGTGTCCTTCTGTTTCTCGTTCGATGACGAGCGCTGCGCTGACAACTTGATGTGTTGCCGCGATATATAATAACAATGGTTCGCCTAGGTTGGGCGCGGCCAGGACCGGATTTGTTGCTAATATGGCCTTTATTTCTTCGAGTCCGGCCATGGCAGCATCCGTCCACTCGAAGTGTTCGGTGCAACGGAGGAGGCGATAGAGAGGAAATGCCTTTTCTCCCAAACGGGAGATGAAGCGGCTTAGAGCCACCACGCATCCAGCAAGTTTTTGTATTTGTTTGAGGTCTTTTGGGATATCCAATTGTGACAGAGCTCGGATCTTGGCTGGGTTTGCTTCAATTCCTCTACCGGATACGATGAAGCCCAAGAGCTTTCCGGCTGGTATGCCGAAAATGCATTTTTCCGGGTTGAGCTTAATGTCATATGCTCGGAGGTTGTCGAATGTGAGCCTCAAATCGTCTACTAGAGTTTCGATGTGTTTGGTCTTAACGACCACATCGTCTATGTATGCCTCCACTGTTTTGCCGATCTGGGTAGCCAGACATGTCTGAATCATGCGCTGATATGTTGTACCGGAGTTTTTAAGTCCGAAGGGCATTGTGTTGAAGCAGAATGGTCTGTATGGAGTAATGAATGCCGTTGCGGCCTGGTCTATTTCCGCCATCTTGATTTGATGGTATCCGGAGTATGCGTCGAGGAAGCACAATGAATCGTGCCCGCCGGTAGCATCGATGATTTGGTCGATGCGGGGGAGGGGGAAAGGATCCTTTGGACAAGCCTTATTAAGGTCTTTAAAATCCATGCAAAGGCGCCAGGATTTGTCCTTTTTGGTACCATTACCAGGTTCGCTAGCTAGTCCGGATGTTTTATATCTCTGATGAATCCGACTTCTAATAGTTTGGCTAGCTCCTCTCCCATTGCCTGTCTTTTGGGTTCGGAAAATCGTCGAAGAGCCTGTTTGACTGGCTTGGCATATCTGAAGGGTGCCAGGCAAAAATGTCCCAATTTTCCCGAAGGAATTCTCGTAGTGCGGCTTCTACATCAGGGTTTAATTGTGCCCCAATGGAGGCCGTCTTTGTGGGGTCCGTTGGATGGACCTGGAATTTGACTATTTCGTCTGCTGGTTTAAAAGATGTGGACTTAGATCTCTTATCGAGTATCACATCGTCCCTATTCACCGTGGAGCATAGCGCAGTGAGTTCTTCTGCTGCTAGGGCTTCGGATAGTGCCTCTAGGGCTAGTGCGGCTGTCTTATTTTCGGCGCGGAGTGCTATGTCCGGATCACTGACCAGAGTGATGATTCCATTGGGCCCGGGCATTTTGAGCTTCATGTACCCGTAATGGGGTACGGCTTGGAAAATTGTGAATGCCTCTCGCCCTAATAGAGCGTGATATCCGCTGCTGAACGGGGCCACTTGGAACGTGACTTCCTCAGACCTGTAGTTGTCCGGCGAGCCGAACACCACATCTAGTGTGATTTTTCCTGTGCAGCGTACTTCCCGACTAGGGATTATTCCTCTAAAGGTTGTGCTGCTTCGCTCAATGCGGCTCCAGTCTATTTCCATTTTTTGGAGGGTTTCCTCATAGATGAGGTTTAATCCGCTGCCGCCATCCATGAGTACCTTGGTAAGATGAAAGCCGTCCACTATTGGACTGAGGACCAATGCGGCTGGTGCTCGGGCTGTTCGGAATTTAGGTTCGTCGTTAGCATTGAAGGTGATAGCCGTGTCGCTCCATGGATTTGTTGTTGCTACTTGGTAGACTTCGGCGAGGCTGCGGATTGTTCGTTTCCGCATATTATTTGACGCGAAAGTCTCGAAGACTGTTAATACCGTACTGGTACTGTTGGGCTGGTTCTCTGGGGCTAAAAGCCCTTCGCCACTTTTGGCCACCTGCCGTAGTATCCAACATGCTCGAAGGCTATGTGTTGGAGTGGCGCACTCTGTATTATGGATTTTGCAGGGTTCGCTGAGCCATCCCTCCAGTACGGTTCCGTACCCTTTAGGGTTTTTTTGCTTTTTGGTTTTTGACCCAGGTGCTTGAGCATGGTGCACCCTTTTATTCCGGACTGGGGTTGTGTTCAGGGCCGGATTGTCCCAAAATCTAGTTTCGGTTTTCCAGGCACTCTCCATCGCACAGTATTTTCGTACTATGGTCGCCAGGTCGGCGAAGCGCGTGACTTCGCGATGACTTATGGCGTTCATGATTCCCTTGTCCATGCAATTGTTGCAAAAATAGAGATTGCGCTTTCCTCATAGCAGTCCTGTATCCTGTCCATAACCAGGAGGAATCTGGCCCAGTAATGATGTACTGTTTCATCGGGCTCTTGCCGTATTTGAGATAGATCGCTTGTGTTTGGGTGGGCGGGTGGAACTAAATTCGGAACCCCGCCCAATCTGAGGCTCAAAGGCCGAGGAGTTTCCGAATTTGGAAGCTTGGATTGTTGGAGGTCGTCCAACGAATCTAGTCCGTTGTCTGACTTTAGGTTCAGTACTTGATTGACGTTCGTCCCTCCACGGGAATCCGGCATGGAGGGATCGGGAATCCGGACATAACTGGTTTTTAACACAGAAGAAGAGTCGCCGCGTTGTTCTTCTACCACAGCAACGTGGTGGGTAGCCTGGGGAGAGTTAATCCCTCTTAGATCGGTTTTAAGCCCAATCTGATCGTAGTTTGTAGCGACTCCCAGGGCGGCGAACCGATCCAAGAGCTCATTTACGGAAGAGAGCTCCATCGGATCCAGCTGCTCGGCGAATTCCGAGTTGATGCGAAGGTCGCTTTTGATGACCCGAGAGGTCATTGTCGAAGCGATGGCCGAACAGGCGGTCATAAGAAAACCACCTAGCCGGATAGCATGACCGGCGGCCAAAGCTCCTTTGGCCATGGTACCGTCTTTAAAGACGGGAAGAGGCATCCTTCCTGATTGCGACGGCACAGAGGAACTCTCAATGAAAGCACGAATGTCGGTGTCAAAACCGGCGGATCTCGGGTAGGGGGTCCCAAACTATGCGTCTAGGCGGATGATAACAGGAGACAAGGGACACGATGTTTTACCCAGGTTCGGGCCCTCTTGATGGAGGTAAAACCCTACGTCCTGCTTGATTGATATTGATGATGTGGGTATTACAAGAGTAGATCTACCACGAGATCAAGGAGGCTAAACCCTAGAAGCTAGCCTATGGTATGATTGTTGTTATTGTTATGTCCTACGGACTAAACCCATCCAGTTTATATAGACACCGGAGGGGGCTAGGGTTACACAGAGTTGGTTACAATGGTAGGAGATCTACATATCCGTATCGCCAAGCTTGCCTTCCACGCCAAGGAAAGTCCCATCCGGAGAGGGGACGAAGTCTTCAATCTTGTATCTTCATAGTCTTGGAGTCCGGCCGATGATGATAGTTCGGCTATCCGGACACCCCCTAATCTGGGACTCCCTCAGCTGGGGTTGGGGCCGCATTGCTACGCGTGCTCGGAACGTGCCAGGCGGTCTTGTTGTAGGTTACTCCGGGCGCGCTTGACGGTGTCCGGACGTTTAGTAGTCGGACTCGAGAATTGCTTTAAGAGGCTGCTTTGTACTTCCGCCGTGAGGGCCGCTGTATGCTCCTCCGTTCGGAGAGAGCGTTCGGTGTTTCCATTGACCGTGATTACTATTCGAGGGCCTGGCATCTTGAGCTTGAGGTATGCGTAGTGCGGCACCGCATTGAACTTTGCAAATGCGGTTCGTCTGAGTAGTGCGTGATAGCCGCTGCGGAACGGGACTATGTCGAAGATTAATTCCTTGCTTCGGAAGTTATCCGGGGATCCGAAGACCACTTGGAGTGTAATTGAGCCTATACAGTTGGCCTCTACACCTGGTATGACGCCTTTAAAGGTCGTTTTGTGGGTTTAATCCTTGAGGGGTCTATGCCCATTTTTCGCACTGTATCCTGGTAAAGCAGGTTCAGGTTGCTGCCGCCGTCCATCAGGACTCTAGTGAGGTGAAATCCGTCAATGATTGAGTTAAGAACCAATGCGGAGAATCCGCCGTGGCGGATGCTAGTGGGGTGGTCCCTTCGATCGAAAGTGATCGGGCAGGAGGACCACGGGTTGAACTTTGGGGCGACTGGCTCCATCGCATATACGTCCCGTAGTGCACGCTTCCGCTCCCTTTTGGGTATGTGGGTTGCGTATATCATGTTCACCATCCGCACTTGTGGGGGAAAGCCCTTCTATCCTCTATTGTTCGGCAGCCGGGGCTCCTCCTCGTCATTGCTATGCAGCCCCTTGTCGTTTTTTTCGGCATTTAACTTGCCTGCCTGCTTGAACACCCAACAATCCCTGTAGGTGTGGTTGGCTGGTTTTTAGGGGGTGCCATGTATCTGGCACGAGTGGTCGAGTATTCGGTCCAAATTGGATGGGCCCTGTGTATTTCTTTTGAACGGTTTTTTCCACTGACCGGGTTTAGAGCCTCTTAATCCGGCATTAACTGCCGTATCTTCAGCATTATCGCCGTTAATGCGGCACTTGTGCTTGTTGCGACGCGACCTGCCATTGCTGTCCTTGGTATCCGAACTACCAGGGTTTTTGGTCAGGTTGTTACTGCGAGCTAGCCAGATGTCCTCTCCCGTGCATAAGCGGGTGATGAGTGATGTGAGGGCTGCCATGGATTTCGGCTTTTCCTATCCTAGGTGTCGGGAAAGCCACTCGTCGCGGATGTTATGTTTGAAGGCTGCAAGGGCCTCTGCATCCGGACAGTCAACGATTTGATTTTTTTGGTTAAGAACTGTGTCCAGAATTGTCTGGCCGATTCATCTGGCTGCTGAATTATGTGGCTTAGGTCATCGGCGTCTGGTGGTCGCACATATGTGCCCTGGAAGTTATCAAGGAATGCGGCTTCCAGGTCTTCCCAACAACCAATTGATTCTGCTGGCAAGCTGTTGAGCCAATGCCGAGCTGGTCCTTTAAGCTTGAGTGGGAGGTATTTGATGGCGTGTAGATCATCACCGTGGGCCATGTGGATGTGAAGGAAATAGTCCTCGATCCAAACTGCAGGATCTGTTGTGCCGTCGTATGATTCAATGTTTATGGGTTTGAAACCCTCGGGGATTTGATGGTCCATTACTTCGTCTGTGAAGCATAGTGGGTGTGCGGCGCCTCTGTATTGGGCTATATCATGACGCAGCTCAAATGAGCTTTGTCTACTGTGTTCGGCCCGGCCAGAATTGCTGTATCCGGCGTGACGGTTGTCATCACGTGTCGTGGGGCGCCCATGCGATCCGTAGATCGATCTTATTTGCCTTGCCTTGTCCTCCAATATGTCTCGCAAATCTGGCGCATTCCCCTATGGCTTTGTACTTTTCGAGCGACGCCGGGGTGCGGCTTTAGTGGAGGGCCTAGAGGCCTCTTTGTCGCGGCCACGAGGTGGCCGGTCGGCCGCGTCAAGCGCTGGTGATGTAGGTTTGGGTGCTTCGTCCTCTAATTGGGGTAGCAGCCTGCGTTTTGGGTGGCTCTTGGAGGGGCGATCGAGTTTGTACTCTTCGGCTGCAAGGACTTCGGTCCATCTGTCAGCTAGCAAGTCTTGGTCAGCTCTAAGCTGCTGCTGCTTTTTCTTGAGGCTGCTTGCCGTGGCCATAAGCCTGCACTTGAAACGCTCTTGTTCGACGGGATCCTCGAGCACGACAAATTCGTCGTCGTTGAGGCTTGCTTCATCTTCGGAGGGAGGCATATAATTATCGTCCTCTACCTCTCTGTCTGCCGCTCTATCATGAGGGGTAGCTTCTCCCTCCTCCTATGCTGAATCTTGCTGGAGGGGGTTGTCTTCGGCACTGTCCGGGGTGTTATTATCTCCCGCGCCGGAATCACCGTTTTTGCTGTGGTGGGATTTAGAGCGGCGCCGCTGATGCCGGCGCTTGGGCTGTTTTTTGGAGGGGTCATCCTCCGCTATCCCATTGCCATTCCCATCATTTGGGGTGTCCACCATGTATATGTCGTATGATGAGGTGGCCTTCCAGTGCCCTGTAGGCGCTGGTTCTTGGTTGTCTCCCGCATCGTCGTCCATACCGTCAATGTCTTCGGAGTCGAAGTCGAGAATGTCGGTTAAATCATCGACAGTGGCTACAAAGTGGGTGGTGGGTGGGCGTTGAATTTCTTCGTCGTCCGCATCCCAACCTTCCTGACCATAGTCCGGCCAGGGTTCTCCTGATAAAGAGAGAGACTTTAGTGAATTCAGGATGTCGCCAAAGGGCGAGTGCTGAAAGATGTCTGCGGTAGTGAACTCCATAACCAGTGCCCAATCGGATTTGATTGGCAGGGGCGCGGGAGGTTCGGAGTCCGGAGAGGAGTCCGGCACCTCAGAGTCACGGGCTTTGCGAAGGACGGGGATGGTGTTCGGCTCAATTGCCGTAGAGATCGTAGCCCCCGAGGCGGTGTCCAGCCACTCGTCCTTGATCGGCGAAGTCAGCTCCGAGCTAAGGCTCGGAGCGGACGCTGGTGCGGCCTCCAGGGCACTGTTCGGCAGCAGAGCTAGATCATACCCGTCGAGACAGTGCGGCGCGCTTGGCTATGGCTCGAATCCGTCGAAGATCAAGTCTCCGCGGATGTCAGCCGTGTAGTTCAAACTCCCAAATCTGACCTGATGGTCAGGGGCGTAGCTTTCGATCTGCTCCAGATGGCCAAGTGAATTGGCCCGCAGTGCAAAGCCGCCGAGTACGAAGATCTATCCCGGGAGAAAAGTCTCACCCTGGACCGCATCGTTGTTGATGATCGAAGGAGCCATCGGGCCTAAAGGTGACGACACAGAGGAACTCTCAATGAAAGCACCAATGTCGGTGTCAAAACCGGTGGATCTCGTGTAGGGGGTCCCGAACTGTGCATCTAGGCGGATGGTAACAGGAGACAAGGGACACGATGTTTTTACCCAGGTTTGGGCCCTCCCGATGGAGGTAAAACCCTACTCCTGCTTGATTAATATTGATGATATGGGTAGTACAAGAGTAGATCTACCACGAGATCAAAGAGGCTAAACCCTAGAAGCTAGCCTATGGTATGATCGTTGTTCGTCCTACGAACTAAAACCCTCCGGTTTATATAGACACCGGAGAGGGTTAGGGTTACACAGAGTCGGTTACAATGGTAGGAGATCCACATATCCGTATCTCCAAGCTTGCCTTCCACGCCAAGGAAAGTCCCATCTGGACACGGGACGAAGTCTTCAATCTTGTATCTTCATAGTCCAGGAGTCCGGCCAACGGTGATAGTTCGGTTATCCGGACACCCCTAATCCAGGACTCCCTCAGTAATATTAAGAATGACCATCATGGCCACCTGATCTTCCATATTACACTTTTTGCCAAATTTAGTCGAACACTTATCAGGGCTTAGAAGCTGACCAGTTCCCCCCCCAGCGGTCGACAGGATATTTTTAATGATTAAGGCTTGATCTATGGATCCCTTTAAGAAAAGGAGGCTGTCATCCACAAACAATAGATGAGAAATACCCGGAGCTTTTCTGTTCACATGAAACTCCTTTAGAGCACCTTTATCACATGCATCTGTTAACAGCAAAGAGAGGGCCTCAGCCACAAATAGGAACAAATACGAGGATAAGGGATCCCCTTTCCTGAGACCACAAGATGGATAAAAAGGTCCCAACAACTGGTCATTCAAACGAACTGGGAATCTCACTGATGTAACACATGTCATAATCCAGTTAATCCAAATTGGTGCAAAACCGAAATCCCCCAACATGCTCTTTAAAAATTACCAATCCACTCGATCATACACTTTTGCCAGGTCCAACTTATATGCACAAAACTCTCCACACTGATCCTTTCATGTACTCAACAAGTGTATACATTCGAAAACCATAAGTGCATTATCAGAAATTTACCTTCCTGGAATAAAGGCACTCTGAGTGGGAGAAATCATACCATCCAAGAGAGGTCTCAGTCCAGGAACTTTAAAATAATTTTGTAGATGACATTACACAGGCTGATGGGTCTGGAATCTTTGATGGACTGAGGGTTCTTCACCTTGGTATAAGGACAATGATGGTGTCATTTACGCCTTCGGGCATAACACCCAATATAAAAAAATTGTTGAACTGCCTTTGCAATGTCCTCCTTGATTAAATCCCAATTTCTCTAAAAGAATTGACCAGGAAACCCATTTGGACCTAGTGCTTTTAGTGGACCAATCTGAAAAATAGCATCACTGATCTCTTCCTTAGAAAAAGGTTTACAAAGCTCCGCATTCATATTATCATTGACGAGAGGTTTCACAATTGAAATAATACGAGAAGGATCAACATTAGTGTCACACGTGTAAAGCTATGGAAAAACGAGTTAGTGATACCTGTAATTTCATCCATGTTTTCCGTAAGAGACAAATCACTCCTCTTAATAGCAGAAATATTATTTTTTCCCCTCCAAGAGGCCTTTCTCTGATAAAATTTTGTATTACGGTCCCCTAAAATCATTTTCCCAATACATGACCTTTGTTTCCACATAATTTTTTCCTTTATAAGTAGCTCATCTATCTCCAGAAGAATTTCCTTTCTCTCCATCATGGCCGCCGCTCCTTTTGAAAAGTGTTGGGAAACGTTGCATGGAAAACAAAAAAAATTCTATGCACACGCAAGATCTATCCATAGAGATGCATAGCAACTAGGGGGAGAGTGTGTCTACGTACCCTCATAGACCGTAAGTGGAAGTGTTTAGTAACGCGGTTGGTGTAGTCGAACTTCTTCGTGATCGAATTGATAAAGTATCGAACGTACGACACCTCCGCATTCAGCACATGTTCAACTCGGTGATGTCTTGTCCTTCTTGATCTACCAAAACGACAAAGTAGTGGATGAGTTCCGGCAGCACGGTGGCACGATGACGGAGGTGGTGATGCTATCGCAGGGCTTCGCCTAAGCACTACGAAAATATGACAGAGGGATGAAACTGTGGAGAGGGGCGCCGCACACGGCTAAGATATTGTCGTGGCTATGTGTGGCGCCCGCTCCCACATATATATATAGGTGGGGGAGAGGGAAGGCAGCCAGGAGGCGCCCCAAATGGGGCCGAAACCCACTTGGGCTCTTGCCCCTAGCCGCGCCCCCCTTGCCCTATATGTGTGCGGGAGGAAGGCAGGGCGAGGTGGCGCCTCTCTTTCCTTTCTCTCATGAGGAGGGAAAGGCAGGAGGGGCCAACCCTCCCCTTTCCTTCCCCTAGGGCCGGCGGCTAGGGAGAGGGAGTTCTAGCCCCCTTGTGGGCTGTTGTGTGCCTCCCCTTGGCCCATTAGGCCCATAGACCTCCCGGGGGTGTCCGGAACCCCTTCCGGCGATCTGATGACTACCCGGTGCACTCCGAAACTCTTTCGGTGTCCGAATATCATCGTCCTATATATTAATCTTTACCTCCGGACCATTACAGAACTTCTCGTCATGTCTGTGATCTCATCCGGGACTCCGAACAACATTTGGTCACCAAATCATATAACACATATAACACTATATCGTCAACGAATGTTAAGCGTGCGGACCCTACGGGCTCGAGGACTATGTATACATGACCGAGACACCTCTTCAGTCAATAACCAATAGCGGAACATGGATGCCCATATTAGTTCCTACATATTCTACAAAGATCTTTATCGGTCGAACCGTAATGACAACATACGCAATTCCCTTTGTCTGTCGATATGTTACTTGCCCGAGATTCGGTCGTTGGTATCTTCATACCTAGTTCACTCTCGTTACTGGCAAGTCTCCTTATTCGTTCCGTAATACATCATCTTGTAACTAACTCCTTAGTCATTTGATTGCAAGCTTATTGTGATGTGTCTTACCGAGAGGGCCCAAAGATACCTCTTCGATACTTGGAGTGACAAATACCAATCTCGATCCATGCCAACTCAACAAACACCTTCGAAGATACCTATAGAGCATGTTTATTATCACCCAATTACGTTATGATGTTTGATAGCACATAAGGTATTCTTCCGGTATTTGGGAGTTGCATGATCTCATGGTCGAAGGAACATATATTTTACATTCAAGAAAGTAGTAGCAATAAACTGAATGATCATATATTAAGCTAACAGATGGGTCTTGTCCATCACATCATTCTCCTAATGATGTGATCCCGTTATCAAATGACAACACATGTCTATGGTTAGGAAATGACACGGTATTTGTTTATGTATTCACACATGTATTTAAGTTTTCTATCAATACAATTCTAGCATGAATAATAAACCTTTATCATGAATAAGGAAATATAAAATAACAACTTTATTATTGCCTCTAGGGCATATTTCCTTCAGTCTCCCACTTGCAATAGAGTCAATAATCTAGATTATATTGTAATGAATCTAACACCCATGGAGTCTTGGTGCTGATCATGTTTGGCTCGCGGAAGAGGCTTAGTTAATGGGTCTGCTACATTCAGATCCGTATGTATTTTACAAATCTCCATGTCTCCATCCTTGACCTTTTCACGAATGGAGTTGAAGCATCTCTTGATGTATTTGGTTCTTTTGTGAAACCTGGATTCCTTCACTAAGGCAATTGTTCCAATGTTCTCACAAAAGATTTTCATTGGACCCGATGCACTGGGTATTACACCCAGATCAAATATGAACTCCTTCATCCAAACTCCTTCATGTGCTTCTTCCGAAGCAGCTATGTACTCCACTTCACACGTAGATCCCGCCACAACGCTTTTCTTGGAACTGCACCAATTGATAGCTCCACCATTCAATATAAATAAGTATACGGTTTGTGACTTAGAATCATCCGGATCAATGTCGAAGCTAGCATCGGCGTAACCATTTACGATGAGGTCTTCATCACCTCCATAAATGAGAAACATATCCTTAGTCCTTTTCAGGTACTTCAGGATGTTCTTGACCGCTGTCCAGTGATCCGCTCTTGGATTACTTTGGTACCTCCCTGCCAAACTTATGGCAAGCCACACATCAGGTCTAGTACGTAGCATATCATACATGATAGAACCTATGGCTGAGTTATAGGGAATGACTTTCATTTTCTCTCTATGTTCTGCAGTGGTTGGGCTTTGAGTCTGACTCAATTTCACACCTTGTAACACAGGCAAGAACCCTTTCTTTGACTGGTCCATTTTGAACTTCTTCAAAACTTTGTCAAGGTATGTGCTTTGTGAAAGTCCTATTAAGCGTCTCGATCTATTTCTATAGATCTTGATGCCCAATATATAAGCAGCTTCACCGAGGTCTTTCATTGAAAAATTCTTATTCAAGTATCCTTTTATGCTATCCAAAAATTCAATATCATTTCCAATCAACAATATGCCATCCACATATAAAATCAGAAATGCTATAGAGCTCCCACTCACTTTCTTGTAAATATAGGCTTCACTTTAAGTCTGTATAAAACCATATGCTTTGATCACCTAATCAAAGCGTATATTCCAACTTCGGGATGCTTGCACCAGTCCATAGATGGATTGATGGAGCTTGCACACTTTGTTAGCACCTTTAGGATCGACAAAACCTTCTGGTTGCATCATATACAACTCTTCTTTAAGAAATCCATTAAGGAATGCGGTTTTGACGTCCATTTGCCAAATTTCATAATTATAAAATGCGGTAATTGCTACCATGATTCGGACAGACTTAAGCATCGCTATGGGTGAGAAAGTCTCATCGTAGTCAACTCCTTGAACTTGTCAGAAACCTTTTGCGACAAGTCAAGCTTTGTAGACGGTAACATTACCATCAGCGCCAATCTTCTTCTTGAAGATCCATTTATTCTCTATGGCTTGCCGATCATCGGGCAAGTCCACCAAAGTCCATACTTTGTTCTCATACATGGATCCTATCTCAGATTTCATGACCTTGAGCTATCTGTCGAAATCTGGGCTCATCATAGCTTCTTCATAGTTCGTAGGTTCGCCTTGGTCTAATAACATGACTTCCAGAGCAGGATTATCGTACCACTCTGGTGCAGAATGTGTTCTGGTTGACCTACGAAGTTTAGTAGTAACTTGATCTGAAGTTTCATGATCATCATCATTAGCTTCCTCTCTAGTTGGTGTAGCCATCACCAAAACGGTTTTCTCTGATGTGCTACTTTCCAATTCGAGAGAAGGTACAATTACCTCATCAAGTTCTACTTTCGTCCCACTCACTTCTTTCGAGAGAAACTCCTTCTCTAGAAAGGACCCATTCTTAGCAACAAAGATCTTGCCTTCAGATCTGTGGTAGAAGGTGTACCCAATAGTTTCTTTAGGGTATCGTATGAAGATGCACTTCTCGGATTTAGGTTCGAGCTTATCAGGCTGAAGCCTTTTGACGTAAGCGTCGCATCCCCAAACTTTAAGAAGCGACATCATAGGTTTCTTGCCAATCCACAGTTCATACGGTGTCGTCTCAACGAATTTAGATGGTGCCCTATTTAACATGAATGCGGCTGTCTCTAATGCATACCCCAAAATGATAGTGGTAAATCAGTAAGAGACATCATAGAACGTACCATATCTAATAAAGTATGGTTAAAACATTCAGACACGCCATTACGCTGTGGTGTTCAAGGTGGCGTGAGTTGTGAAACAATTCCAATTGTTTTAAATGAAGACCAAACTCGTAACTCAAATATTCGCCTCCGTGATAGATTGTAGAAACTTTATTTTCTTGTTACAATGATTCTCCACTTCACTCTAAAATTCTTTGAAATTTTCAAATGTTTCAGACTTGTGTTTCATCAAGTAGATATACCCATACCTACTCAATCATCTGTGCAGGTCAAAAAACAATGATACATGCCGCGTGCTTCAACACTCATTGGACCGCATACATCAGTATGTATTATTTCCAATAAGTCATTAGCTCGCTCCATTGTTCCAGAGAATGGAGTTTTAGTCATCTTGCCCATGAGGCATGGTTCGCAAGTATCAAATGATTCCTGATCAAGTGATTCCAAAAGCACATCTACATGGAGTTTCTTCATGCGCTTGACACCAATATGACCTAAATGGCAGTGCCACAAGTATGTTGCACTATCGTTATCAACTTTGCATATTTTGGCATCTATATTATGAATATGTGTATGACTACGATCAGATTCAACAAGAATAGACCATTCATCAAGGGTGCATGACCATAAAAGATATTACTCATATAAATAAAACAACCATTATTCTCTGATTTAAATGAATAACTGTCTCACAAAAAACAAGATCCGGATATAATGTTCATGCTCAATGCGGGCACCAAATAACAATTATTGAGGTCTAAAACTAATCCCGGAGGTAGATGTAGAGGTAGCGTGCCGACGGCGATCACATCGACCTTGGAACCATTCTCGACGCGCATCATCACCTCATCCTTAGCCTATCTTCGTTTATTCCGCAGCTCCTATTTCGAGTTACAAATATGAGCAACCAAACCAATATGAAAAACTCAGGTGCTACTACGAGCATTAGTAAGGTACACGTCAATAACATGTATATCAAATATACCTTTGTTCACTTTGCCATCCTTCTTATGCGCCAACTATTTGGGGCAGTTCTGCTTCCAGTGACTATTCCATTTGCAGTAGAAGCACTCTTTTTTAGGCTTCGGTCCAGCTTTGGGCTTCTTCCTGGGAGTGGCAACTTGTTTGTCATTCTTCTTGAAGTTCCTTTTCTTTCCCTTGCCCTTTTTGTTGAAACTAGTGGTCTTATTAACCATCAACACTTGATGCTCCTTCTTGATTTCTACCTCCGCGACCTTAAGCATTGCAAAGAGCTCAGGAATCATTTTATTCATCCCTTGCATATTATAGTTCATCACAAAGCCTTTATAGCTTGGTGGCAGTGATTGAAGAACTCTGTCAATAAAACTATCACCTGGAAGACCAACTCCCATATGGGTCAAGTGGTTATAATACCCAGACATTTTGAGTATATGTTCACTGACAGAACTGTTCTCCTCCATCTTGCAGCTATAGAACTTGTTGGAGACTTCATATCTCTCAACCCAGGCATTTGCTTGAAATATTAACTTCAACTCTTGAAACATCTCATATGCTCCATGACGTTCAAAATGTCTTTGAAGTCCCGGTTCTAGGCCGTAAAGCATGGCACACTGAAGTATTGAGTAGTCATCAGATCGAGCCTGCCAGACGTTCATAACATCTACAGTAGCTCCTGCAGTAGGTCTGTCACCTATCGGTGCATCAAGGACATAATTCTTCTGTGAAGCAATGAGGATAATCCTCAAGTTACGAACCCAGTCCGTGTAGTTGCTACCATCATCTTTCAACTTAGCTTTCTATAGGAACGCATTAAAATTCAGGGGAATGGTAGCTTGGGCCATTGATCTACAACATAGATACGCAAAACTATTAAGACTAAATTCATGATAAATTAAGTTCAATTAATCAAATTACTAATGAACTCCCACTTAAATAAACATCCCTCAAGTTATCTAAGTGATACATGATCCAAATCAACTAACCTATGCCCGATCATCACGTGAGATGGGGTAGTCATCAATGGGGAACATCTCTATGTTGATCATATCTACTATATGACTCACATTCGACCTTTCGGTCTCTAGTGTTCCGAGACCATGTCTGTACATGCTAGACTCGTCAAGTTTAACCCAAGAATTATGCATGTGCAAAACTATCTTACACCCGTTGTATGTGAACGTAGAGTCTATCACACCTGATCATCATGACGTGCTTCGAAACGACAAACTTTGGCAACGGTGCATACTCGGGGAGAACACTTTTATCTTGAAATTTAGTGAAGGGATCATCTTATAATGCTACTGCCGTTTTAAGGAAAATAAGATGCATAAAGTATAAACATCACATGCAATCAAAATATGTGAGAAGATATGGCCATCATCATCTTGTGCTTTTGATCTCCATCTCCAAAGCATCATCATGATCTCCATCGTCACCAGCTCGACACCTTGATCTCCATCGTTGCATCGGGGTCGTCTCGCCAGCTATTGCTTCTACAACTATTGCTAAGGCATAGCGATAAAGTCAAGCAATTACATGGCTCTTGCATGTCATACAATAATTAAGACAACTCTAAGGCTCCTGCCGGTTGTCGATATTACAAAACATGATCATCTCATACAACTACGTATATCACATCGCTCTTGACCATATCACATCACAACATGCCCTGCAAAACAAGTTAGACGTCCTCTACTTTGTTATTGCAAGTTTTACATGGCTGATACGGGCTTCTTGCAAGAACCGTTCTTACCTATGGCAAAAACCACAACGGTGATTTATCAAGTTTGCTGTTTTAATCTTCTTCAACGACTGGCCGTAGTCAAATTCGATTCAACTAAAGTAGGAGAAATAGACACCCGCCAGCCACCTTTATGCAAAACTAGTTGCATGTCAATCGGTGGAACAGGTCTCATGTGCGTGGACATATAAGGTTGGTCCGGGCCGCTTCATCCCACAATACCGCCGAATCAAAATAAGACGTTGGTAGTAAGCAGTATGACTATGACCGCCCACAACACTTTGTGTTCTACTCGTGCATATCATCTACGCATAGACCTGCTCGGATGCCACTGCTGGGAAACGTTGCATGGAAAACAAAACAAAATTCTATGCACACACAAGATCTATCAATAGAGATGCATAGCAACGAGGGGGGAGTGTGTCTACGTACCCTCGTAGACCGTAAGCGGAAGTGTTTAGTAAAACGGTTGATGTAGTCGAACTTCTTCACGATCCAACCAATCAAGTACCGAAAGTACGTCACCTCCATGTTTAGCACAGGTTCAGCTCGGTGACATCCTCACCTTATTGATCCAGCAAGACGGCAAAGTAGTGGATGAGTTCTGGCAGCACAAAGGCGTGGTGATGGTGGTGGCGATGCTATCCTTGCAGGGCTTTGCCTAAGCACTACGAAAATATGACCGAGGGACAAAACTATGGAGAGGGGCACCACACACGGCTAAGAGATTGTCGTGGCTATGTGTGGCGCCCCCTCCCACATATATATAGGTGGGGGGAGAGGGGAGGCAACCAGGAGGCACCCCAAGTGGGGCCGAATCCCACTTGGGCTCTTGCCCCTAGCCCCCCTTTCCTTTCTCTCATGCGGAGGGAAAGGCAGGAGGGGCCAACCCTCCCCCTTTCCTTCCCCTAGGGCCGGCGGCTAGGGAGAGGGCGCGCCAGCCCCCTTGTGGGCTGGTGTGTGCCTCCCCTTGGACCACTAGGCCCATAGACCTCCCGGGGGTGTCCAGAACCCCTTCCGGCGATCCGATGACTACCCGGTGCACTTCGAAACTCTTCCGGTGTCCGAATATCATCGTCCTATATATCAATCTTTACCTCCAGAACATTCCAAAACTCCTCGGTATGTTGGTGATCTCATCCGGGACTCCGAACAACATTGGTCACCAAATCATATAACACTATATCGTCAACGAACGTTAAGCGTGTGAACCCTATGGGTTCGAGAACTATGTAGACATGACTGAGACACCTCTCCAATCGATAACCAATAGCAGAACTTGGATGACCATATTTGTTCCTACATATTCTAGAAAGAGCTTTATTGGTCGAACAGTTATGACAACATACTCAATTCCCTTTTTCTATTGGTATGTTACTTGCCCAAGATTCGATCATCCGTATCTTCATACCTAGTTAAATTTTGTTACCGGCAAGTCTCTTTACTCATTTCGTAATACATCATCTTGTAACTAACTCCTTAGTCATTTGCTTGCAAGCTTATTAAGATTTGTATTACCGAGAGGGCCCAGAGATACCTCTCCGATACTCGGAGTGACAAATCCCAATCTCGATCCATGCCAACTCGACAAACACCTTCGGAGATACCTGTAGAGCATCTTTATGATCACCCAGTTACGTTGTGATGTTTGATAGCACAAAAGGTATTCCTCTGGTATTGGGGAGTTGCATGATCTCATGGTCGAAGGAACATGTATTTGACGTGCAAGAAAGCAGTAGCAATAAACTGAACGATCATATGCTAAGCTAACACATGGGTCTTGTCCATCACATCATTCTCCTAATGACGTGACCCCGTTATCAAATGACAACACATGTATATGGTTTGGAAACCTTAACCATCTTTGATCAACTAGCTAGTCTAGTAGAGGCTTACTAGGGACACGATATTTGTTTATGTATTCACACATGTATTTAAGTTTCCGATCAATACAATTCTAGCATGAATAATAAACCTTTATAATGAATAAGGAAATATAAAATAACAACTTTATTATTGCCTCTAGCGCATATGTTCTTCAAAAAGGGCTTTTAAGCTTTTGCGAGTGATGTTTGCTTGAACTACGTCGGTATTTCCCCAAAGAGGAAGGGATGATGTAGCACAACAATGGTAGGTATTTCCCTCAGTGATGAGACCAAGGTTATCGAACCAGTAGGAGAACCACACAACACAACGTAATCAGCCCCTGCACACAAATAACAAATACTCGCAACCCGACGTGTTAAAGGGGTTATTAATCCCTTTCGGGCAACAGCGCCAGAAATTGGCATGGAGACGGCAGAAAGTTGTAATAGATTGGATAAATAGACCACAAATAAAATAAAGTGCAGCAAAGTATTTTTGTATTTTTGGTTTGATAGATCTGAAAATAAAAGAAAATAAAATGTATCGCAAAGGCAAATATATTAAAGAAGAGACCCGGGGGCCGTAGGTTTCACTAGTGGCTTCTCTCGAGAAAAATACCAAATGGTGGGAAAACTAGTACTATGGGGAATTGATAGAACTTCAAATAATCATGACGATATCCAGGCAATGATCATTATATAGGCATCACGTCCAAGATTAATAGACCAACTCCTGCCTGCATCTACTACTATTACTCCACACATCGACCACTATCCAACATGCATCTAGTGTATTAGGTTCATGGAAAAACGGAGTAATTCAATAAGAATGATGGCATGATGTAAACAAGATCTATTTATGTAGAAATAGACCCCATCTTGTTATCCTTAATAGCAATGATACGCACGCGTCATTTCCTTTTCTGTCACTGGGATCAAGCACCGTAGGGTTGAACCCATCACAAAGCACCTCTTCCCATTGCAAGATAAATAAATCAAGTTGTCC
Source organism: Triticum aestivum (assembly GCF_018294505.1). Taxonomy (NCBI): domain Eukaryota; kingdom Viridiplantae; phylum Streptophyta; class Magnoliopsida; order Poales; family Poaceae; genus Triticum; species Triticum aestivum. The sequence continues at coordinate 598,915,525 of NC_057810.1, forward strand.
AAACAAAACCCATATCAGAGAAGAAATACAAGGCTATAATCAGTCATGCATATAAGAGATCAAGGGAGACTCAAATAACTTTCATGGATAAAAACATTGATCTGATAATAAACTCAAAGTTCATCGGATCCCAACAAACACACCGCAAAAAGACTTACATCATATAGATCTCCAAGAGACCATTGTATTGAGAATCAAGAGAGAGAGGAAGCCATCTAGCTACTAACTATGGACCCGTAGGTCTACAAAGAACTACTCACGCATCATCAGAGAGGCACCAATGGACATGATGAACCCCTCCATGATGGTGTCTAGATTGGATCTGGTGTTTCTTGAACTTGCGGCGGCTGGAATTGATGACTACCCTAGGGTTTCTGTAATATTGGGTATTTATAGAGCAAAGAGGCGGTGCGGGGCGCGCCCCAGGTGGGTTATGCCCACCTCGGTGGCCTCCTGCACCGCCTCTTTGCTCCTAGGCACGCCCTGGTGGGTTGTGCCCCCCTCGGGGCACCCCTCTAGTACTTCTTCGGCCCATCTTGTGTCCTGTGGTCAAGAAAAATTCCACAAAAAATTCCGCTGCGTTTGGACTCCATTTGGTATTGATTTCCTGCGATGTAAAAAACAAGCAGAAAACAACAACTGGCACTGGGCACTATGTCAATAGGTTAGTACCAAAAAATGATATAAAATGACTATAAAATGACTGTAAACCATCCAAGAATGATAATATAACAACATGGAACAATCAAAAATTATAGATACGTTGGAGACATATCAGCATCCCCAAGCTTAATTCTCGCTCATCCTTGAGTAAGTAAATGATGAAAACAGAATTTTTGATGTGGAATGCTGCCTAACATGTTCATCACATAATATTTTGTTTATAGCATGGACATTTGGACTTTTATATGGTTCAAAGCAAATAGTCTAGTTTTGACATGAAGATTTTAATACTCAAGTATACCAACAAGCAACCATGTCTTTCAAAATATCAACACTAAAGCAAGTTATCCCTAGCCCATTATGCTCAACCATTGATCCATTCATGAAACACACTCGAATATTGGCTACACCCGATGCTCAAATACGATCATAGTTCCCCTTAGTTGGTGCTTTATAAGAGAAGATGGAGACTCAAATTCAAAACAGAAATTGCATAAAGTAAAAGAAGGGCCCTTTGTAGAGGGAAGTAGGGATTTGTAGAGGTGCCAGAGTTCAAAGCAAAAATTGAGAGATAAAAACATTTTGAGAGGCATACTTTTCCCACCAACGAAAATGACTTAGAGCTCCCAACACTTTCCATGCTAGATACTGAAGGAAATATGCCCTAGAGGCAATAATAAAGTTGTTATTTATATTTCCTTATGTCATGATAAATGTTTATTATTCATGCTAAAATTGTATTAACTGAAACTTAGTACATGTGTGAATACATAGACAAAAACAGAAAGTCCCCAGTATGCCTCTACTTGACTAGCTCGTTTATCAAAAATGGTTATGTTTCCTAACCATAGACATATGTTGTCATTTGAGGAACAAGATCACATCATTAGATAATGATGTGATGGACAAGACCTATCCGTTAGCTTAGCATAATGATCATTTAGTTTTATTGCTATTGCTTTCTTCATAACTTATACATGTTCCTCTGACTATGAGATTATGCAACTCCCGAATACCGGAGGAACACCTTGTGTGCTATCAAACGTCACAACGTCACTGGGTGATTATAAAGATGCTCTACAGGTGTCTCTGAAGGTGTTTGTTGGGTTGGCATAGATCGATATTAGGATTTGTCACTCCGTGTATCGAAGAGGTATCTCTAGGCCCTCTCGGTAACGCTCATCACTATAAGCCTTGCAAGCAATGTGACTAATGAGTTAGTTATGGGATGATGCATTACGGAATGAGTAAAGATACTTGCCGGTAACGAGATTGAACAAGGTATGAGGATACCGATGATAACATGCCGATGACAATGGGAACAATGTATGTTGTTATGCGCTTTGACCGGTAAAGACCATCATAGAATATGTAGGAACCAATATGAGCATCCAGGTTCCGCTATTGGTTATTGACCGGAGATGTGTCTCGGTCATGTCTACATAGTTCTCAAACCCGTAGGGTCCGCATGATTAACGTTCGATGACGCTTTGCATTATGAGTTATGTGTTTTGGTGACCAAAGTTTTCTTCGGAGTCCTAGATGACATCATGTACATGACGAGGAGTCTCGAAATGGCCGAGGGGTAAAGATTCATATATTGGAAGGTAGTAGTCAGACATCAGAATGGTTTCGAGTGGTTCGGGTATTTTACCGGAGTATCGAGGGGTTACCGGAACCCCCCAGGGAAGTGTTGGGCCTACATGGGCCAGATACGTCTCCAACGTATCTATAATTTTTGATTCCCATGCTATTACATTACCCGTTTTGGATGTTTCTGGGCTTTACTTTACACTTTTATATCATTTTTGGGACTAACCTACTAACCGGAGGCCCAACCCGAATTGCTATTTTTTTTGCCTATTTCAGTGTTTTGAAGAAAAGGAATATCAAACGGAGTCCAAACGGAATGAAACCTTTGGGAGCGATCTTTTTGGAACAAACTTAATCCAGGAGACTTGGAGTGGACGTCAAGAAGCAACCGAGGCAGCTATGAGTGTGCCCTGTGTGCCCTAGGGGGGTGGGCGCGCCCCCACCCCCATGGGCCCCTCGTGGCTCTCCTGACCTACCTCCTTCGCCTATATATATCTATGTACCCCGAAAACATCTAGGAGCATCACGAAAACCTATTTCCACCATCGCAACCTTCTGTATCCGCCAGATCCCATCTTGGAGCCTTCGCCGGCGCTCCGCTGGAGAGGGAATCGATCATGGAGGGCTTCTACATCAACACCATAGCCTCTCCGATGAGTTGTGAGTAGTTTACCACAGACCTTCGGGTCCATAGTTATTAGCTAGATGACTTCTTCTCTCTCTTTGAATCTCAATACAAAGTTCTCCTCGATCTTCTTGGAGATCTATTCGATGTAACTCTTTTTGCGGTGTGTTTGTCGAGATCCGATGAATTGTGGGTTTATGATCAAGTTTATCTATGAGAAATATTTGAATCTCCTCTGAATTATTTTATGTATGATTGGTTATCTTTGCAAGTCTCTTCGAATTATCAGTTTGGTTTGGCCTACTAGATTGATCTTTCTTGCAATGGGAGAAGTGCTTAGCTTTGGGTTCAATCTTGCGGTGTCCTTTCCTAGTGACAGCAGGGGCAGCAAGTCACGTATTGGATTGTTGCCATCGAGGATAAAAAGATGGGGTTTATATCATATTGTTTGAGTTTATTCCCATTACTAGAAAAAGGCCTGTTAGTGGCGCACCTATTTTTGCCATTAATGACGCACTATAGGTGCGCCACTATTACCACGCCACTAGTAACAAATACTAATGCCTAGAAGTGCGCCATTACTATCTGACTTAGTAATGGCGCACCACATAGAAGTGCGCCATTACTAACAATTTTTTTCAATTTTTTTTTAGATTTTTTTTTCAATTTTTTTCTTAATCTCGGGTCACTATGGCTTAATCTCGGGTCAATATGCTTAATGTCAAGTCAAATCACACTTCGTGGTCAAACTTCTCAGAAGGTCACCCATCCTCACACTACTCCAACCCGAGCACGCTTAACTTTGTAGTTCTATCCAACCCCAGCACCAACTCACTTAACAGACACTTGTTGATATATCTATCATACCAATCCTATTAAACCTTGTTGATGTCTAGGACTTTGTTCATGTTCATGAGTGTGATGAAATTTTGAAAAAATATTTCAAACTTCCCGGTCATATTACGTATCATATTTTGAACAGTTTTTCCAAAAAAAATCGAAACCATTTTTTTCTGTTACTAGTGGCGCACCTAGCAAATGGTGCGCCATTACTAAGTTTATTTTTTTTTCCATTTTCCCCCTCTAGATCTTAAAAGCCCCGTATCTTTTTTCGGTTAGGTTTTTGGGGATTCTAAAAATCTTCAACGGGGTTCCCCTGTTGAATTCGGATGTAACTTAATGGTGTACAGTCGATGTGGTGCGCCATTAGTATTTGGAGTTTAATGGCGTACCTATATATGGTGCACCACTGCTATATAGCAGTGGCGCACCACATACGTGGTGCGGCATTAATGTTCATATTAGCTATAGCCGTTTTCTAGTAGTGCCCTCTACATCATGTCATCTTGCCTAATGCGTTACTCTGTTCTTTTGAACTTAATACTCTAGATGCATGCTGGATAGCGGTCGATGTGTGGAGTAATAGTAGTAGATGCAGGCAGGAGTCAGTCTACTTGTTGCGGACGTGATGCCTATATACATGATCATGCCTAGATAATCTCACCTAGGAGCCAAAGGCAATTACCGCATAACTATGCACTTTTCTATCAATTGCTCGACAGTAATTTGTTCACCCACCGTAATACTTATGCTATCTTGAGAGAAGCCACTAGTGAAACCTATGGCCCCCGAGTCTATCTTTTATCATACAAGTTTTCGATCTACTTTATTTTGCAATCTTTACTTTCCAAACTATATCATAAAAATACCAAAAATATTTATCTTATCTTATTATGTCTACCAGATCTCACTTTTGCAAGTTACCGTGAAGGGATTGACAACCCCTTTATCGCGTTGGTTTGTGTAGGTGCGAGGGACTTGTGAGGAGCCTCCTACTGGATTGATGCCTTGGTTCTCAAAAACTGAGGGAAATACTTACGCTACTTTGCTGCATCACCCTTTCCTCTTCAAGGGAAAACCAACGCAGTGCTCAAGAGGTAGCAAGAAGGATTTCTGGTGCCATTGCCGGGGGGGGGGGGTCTTCTCTCAAGTCAAGACATACCAAGTACCCATCACAAACTCATGTCCCTCACATTACATTATTTGCCATTTGCCTCTCGTTTTCCTCTCCCCCAGTTCACCCTTGCCATTTTATTCGCCCTCTCTTTCCCGTCCGCCTCTCTCTTTTGCTTGCCTCTTGTGTGCCTATTTGCCCTTATGGCTTTGCCTAAGAATGCTGATCTTCATCTTAGAAGGTTGGAAGAGATTGAATTAAATGTTAGAACCTTTATGACTTTACAATGAGCATAATAATTTCTTTAGGAACGAGCTTAAAGAACAAAAAAGCTTTATGGAGTACATGAATAAAGAGCTTGATGATATGTCTAAAGAATTTTATGGTTTGAATTCTCAGATTGCTTGTCTTGAAAAACCAATAGCCCAAATTTCTGATAAGCAAGCCACCTTAGTTAATAAGATGGCTGCCAAACCAGAAGGGTTAGGGGAAAATAATGATGAAGATCTAAAAGTAATTGATGTGTCCCCTATTAAATCATTGTTTTTTAATATGAATCTTGATAATGATGGGGCTAGAGATGAGTCAACTTTAGTTAAAAGGCGTCCCAATGATTCGGAGTTTTGAGATCTTGATGCTAAATTTGGTAAAAGTGGGATTGGAGAGGTCAAACTTTACATAGCAATGAACCCACTATTTTGGATTTCAAGGAATTTAATTATGATAATTGTTCTTTAGTAGATTGTATTTCCTTGTTGCAATCTGTGTTGAATTCTCCTCATGCTTATAGTCAAAATAAAGCTTTTACCAAACATATCCTTGATGCCTTGATGCAATGTTATGAGGAAAAAATTGAATTAGAAGTTTCTATCCCTAGAAAAGTTTATGATGAGTGGGAACCTACTATTAAAATTAAAATTAAAGATCATGAATGCTATGCTTTGTGTGATTTGGGTGCTAGTGTTTCCACGATTCCAAAAACTTTGTGTGATGTACTAGGTTTTCGTGAATTTGATGATTGCACTTTAAACTTGCACCTTGCAGACTCCACTATTAAGAAACCTATGGGAAGGATTAATGATGTTATTATTGTTGAAAATAGGAATTATGTGCCTGTAGATTTTATCGTTCTTGATATAGATTGCAATTTTTCATGTCCTATTATTCTTGGTAGACCTTTCCTTAGAACGATTGTTGCAATTATTGATATGAAGGAAGGAAATATTAGATTCCAATTTCCATTAAGGAAAGGCATGGAACACTTCCCTAGAAAGAAAATCAAATTACCTTATGAATCTATTATGCGAGCCACTTATGAATTGAATACCAAAGATGGCAATACTTAGATCTATTCTTGCTTTTATGCCTAGCTAGGGGCGTTAAATGATAACGCTTTTTGGGAGGCAACCCAATTTTATTTTTGTTCCTTGATTTTTGCTTCTGTTTAGTAATAAATAATTTATCTAGCCTCTGTTTCGATGTGGTTTTATATTTTAATTAGTGTTTGTGCCAAGTAGAACCTATAGGATAACCTACGGTGATAGTTAATTTGATTTTGCTGAAAAACAGAAACTTTTGCACGCACGAGAATAATTTTAATAAATCACATAAACGTGATTTTAGTTGATTCTTTTTGGAGTAGATCAATAGACAAATTTCCCAGGAATTCCTATTTTGGTAGGATTGTTAGAGTTCCATAAGTATTTGAAAGTTACAGACTGGTACAGAGTGTTGTTCTGTTTTTGACAGATTCTGTTTTCCGTGTGTTGTTTGCTTATTTTGATGAATCTATGGCTAGTATCGGGGGGTATGAACCATAGAGAAGTTGGAATACAGTAGGTTTCACACCAATATAAATAAATAATGAGTTCATTACAGTACCTTAAGTGGTGATTTTTCTTTCTTGCACTAACTGAGCTCATGAGATTTCCTGTTGAGTTTTGTGTTGTGAAGTTTTCAAGTTTTGGGTAAAGATTTGATGCACTATGGAATAAGGAGTGGCAAGAGCCTAAGCTTGGGGATGCCCATGGCACCCCCAAGATAATTCAAGGACAACCAAAAGCCTAAGCTTGGGGATGCCCCAGAAGGCATCCCCTCTTTCGTCTTCGTCTATCGGTAACTTTACTTGGAGCTATATTTTTATTCACCACATGATATGTGTTTTGCTTGGAGCGTCTTGTATGATATGAGTCTTTGCTTTTTAGTTTACCACAATCATCCTTGCTGTACACACCTTTTGGGAGAGACACACATGATCCAAAATTTATTAGAATACTCTATGTGCTTCACTTATATCTTTTGAGCTAGACAATTTTGCTCTAGTGCTTCACTTATATCTTTTTAGAGCACGGCCGTGGCTTTATTTTGTAGAAATTATTGATCTTTCATTCTTCACTTATATTATTTTGATAGTCTTTTAGAATAGCATGGTATTTTCTCTGGTTATAAAATTGGTCCTAGAATGATGGGCATCCAAGTTGGGTATAAGAAAAACTATCATAGAAAGTGCATTAAACACTATGATCAATTTGATGCTTGATAATTGTTTTGAGATATAAAGGTGGTAATGTTAGAGTCATGCTAGTGGGGTAATTATGAAATTGAGAAATACTTGTATTAAAGTTGGCAAGTCCCGTAGCATGCACGTATTGTAAAAGTTGTGTAACAAATTTGTTGCATGGGGTGCTCTTTTGATTGCCTTCCTTATGTGTGGAGGTCGGGATTGTGCGATGGTTAACTCCTACCAACCCTTCCCCTAGGAGCATGCGTAGTAGTACTTTGCTTCGAGGGCTAGTAAACTTTTGCAATAAGTATATGAGTTCTTTATGACTAATGTGACTCCATGGATTATACGCACTCTCACCCTTCCATCATTGCTAGCCTCTCTTATGCCATGCAACTTTCGCCGGTATTATACACCCACCATTTACCTTCCTCAAAACAGCCACCGTACCTACTTATTATGGCATTTCCATAGCCATTCCGAGATATATTGCCATGCAACTTTCCACCGTTCCGTTTATTATGACACACTCCATCATTGTCATATTGCTTTTGCATGATCATGTAGTTGACATCGTATTTGTGGCAAGGCCACCTTCATAATTCTTTCATACATGTCACTCTTGATTCATTGCATATCCCGGTACACCGCCAGAGGCATTCACATAGAGTCATATTTTGTTCTAAGTATTGAGTTGTAATTCTTGAGTTATAAATCAATAAAAGTGTGATGATCTTCATTATAAGTTTCCGATCTACTTTATTTTGCAATCTTTACTTTCCAATCTATATCATAAAAATAACAAAAATATTTATCTTATCTTATTATCTCCACTAGATCTCACTTTCGCAAGTTACTGTGAAGGGATTGACAACCCCTTTATTGCGTTGGTTGCAGGGGTCTTGTTTGTTTGTGTAGGTGCGAGGGACTTGTGACGAGCCTCCTACTAGATTGATACCTTGGTTCTCAAAAACCGAGGGAAATACTTACGCTACTTTGCTGCGTCACCCTTTCCTCTTCAAGGGAAAACCAACGCAATGCTCAAGAGGTAGCAGGGCCTTAGTGGAGAGAGAGGAGGGCCGCAAGGGGTGGCTGCACCCCCCACATGGCAGTCCGAATTGGACTAGGGGAGGGGGTGGCGCCTCCCTTTCCCTCTCCCTCTCCATCTCCTTCATTTTCCCTCTGGAAAAGGGGGGGAATCCTACTAGGAGTGGAGTCCTAGTAGGACTCCCCCCCATGGCGCGCCCCTCCTAGCTGCCGGCCTCCTCCTCCCCTCCTTTATATACGGGGGCGGGGGGCACCCCAAAGGCACATCAATTGTTCATTTAGCCGTGTGCGGTGCCCCCTCCATAGTTTACACCTCCGGTCATTGGATCGTAGTGCTTAGGCGAAGCCCTGTGCAGATCACATCACCATCACCATCACCATGCTCGTGCTGACGAAAATCTCCCTCGACCCTCTGCTGGTTCAAGAGTTCGAGGGACGTCATTGAGCTGAACGTGTGCTGAACTCGGTGGTGCCGTACATTCGGTGCTAGATCGGTTGGATCGTGAAGACGTTCGACTACGTCAACCACGTTAACCTAATGCTTCCGCTTTCAGTCTATGAGGGTACGTGGACACACTCTCCCCCTCTCGTTGCTATGCATCTCCTAGATAGATCTTGCATGATCGTAGGAATTTTTTTGAAATTGCATGCTACGTTCCCCAACAGTGGCATCCGAGCCAGGTTTATGTGTAAATGATTTGCACGATTAGAACACAAAGAGTTGTGAGCGATAATAGTCATACTGCTTTCCACCAACGTCTTACTTTGATTCGGCGGTATTGTTGGATGAAGCGTCCCTGACCAACATTACATGACCACGTTCATGAAACCGGTTCTACCGATGTGCTTTGCACACAGGTGGTTGGCGGGTGTCAGTTTCTCCAACTTTAGTTGAATCGAGCTTGACTATGGCTGGTCCTTGGTGAAGGTTAAAACAACACACTTGACAAAAAATCGTTGTGGTTTTGATGCGTAGGTAAGAAAGGTTCTTGCTAGAAGCCCGTAGCAGCCAGGTAAAACTTGCAACAACAAAGTAGAACGTCTAACTTGTTTTGCAAGGCATGTTGTGATGTGATATGGTCAAGACATGATGTGATATAAGTTCTTGTATGAGATGATCATGTTTTGTAAAAGTTATCAGCAACTGGCAGGAGCCTTATGGTTGTCGCTTTATTGTATGAAATGCAATCGCCATGTAATTGTTTTACTTTATCACTAAGCGGTAGCGATAATCGTAGAAGCAATAGTTGGCGAGACGACAATGATGCTATGATGGAGATCAAGGTGTCAAGCCGATGACAATGGAGATCATGACGGTGCTTTGGAGATGAAGGTCAAAGGCACAAGATGATGTTGGCCATATCATCTCACATATTTTGATTGCATGTGATGTTTACCTTTAATGCATTTTGTTTTGCTTAGTATGGCGGTAGCATTATAAGATGACCCATCACTAAACTTCAAGGTATAAGTGTTCTCCCTGAGTATGCACACCGTTGCTACAGTTCGTCGTGCCGAGACACCTCCTGATGATCGGGTATGATAAGCTCTACGTTCACATACAACGGGTGCAAGCCAGTTTTGCACGTGCAGAATACTTGGGTTAAACTTGACAAGCCTAGCATATGCAGACATGGCCTCGGAACACTGAGACCAAAAGGTCGAATGTGAATCATATAGTAGATATGATCAACATAGAGATGTTCACCATTGGAAACTACTCCATCTCACGTGATGATCAGACATGGTTTAGTTGATATGGATCACGTGATCAATTAGATGACTAGAGGGGTGTCTATCTAAGTGGGAGTTCTTTAGTAATATGATTAATTGAACTTTAATTTATCATGAATTTAGTCCTGACAGTTTTTTGCATATCTATGTTGTTGTAGATCAATGGCCCGTGCTACCGTTCCCTTGAATTTTAACGCGTTCCAAGAGAAAGCTAAGTTGAAAGATGATGGTAGCCATTACGGACTGGGTCCGTAACTTGAGGATTATCCTCATTGATGGATAGAAGAATTACGTCCTGGAAGCACCGCCAGGTGCAAGGCCTACTGCAGGAGCAGCTGCTGATCTTATGAACGTCAAGCAAGCTCGATCTGATGACTACTCGATGTTCAGTGTGCCATGCTTTACGGCTTAGAATCGGGACTTCAAAGACGTTTTGAACGTCATGGAGCATATGAGATGTTCTAAGAGTTGAAGTTAATATTTCAAGCAAATGCCTGAGTTGAGAGATATGAACACTACAAAAAAGACACATCCATGACATTTTGGGCCGAACGAATTTTTTTTCTGTCATACATATGACACTTCTATGACGATAATTGTGACAAAACCCAGTATCATCATAGATGTGGTGGGCTCCTACTTCTATGACAAAAAATCATGACAGAAAATGGGCTTTTCGTCCTGGGCGGGCCGGAGACGTAGCTGCATGACATTCTTTGGGCCGTCCATGACGGAAAAAACCGTGGTAGAAGCGAGGGCGAGGAAAATTTCAGAAAGTTCCTGGTTACGGTGGGTGGTCGGGGGCCGAGCGATGCGCGTTTCTCTCGTACGCGTACGCGCGTGTGTGCGAGGCGTTGGCTCTAACTGAACCCGAGCGAGGTGTTGGGCTCTAACTGAACCCGAGCGATTGCACTGCAGGCTACGCGTTACTGAACCCAAGCGATTGATCGATGGCTGTTAACTGAACCCGATTGAGCGATTCCTTCGCTACTACTGCTAACTGAAGCCGATCGATGCTGCCTCTCTGGATGAACAGTGAGCCTTGCGGGGGGGGTGGATGAACAGTGAGCGGTGGGGGTGGATGAACAGGACCCCGTGGTGTTGCCTCAGTCGAGCCGGTTGGGGCTGGATGTACAGGACCCCGTGGAGGGCTGGATGAACAGGACGACCCCATGGAGAGCTGGATGAATAGTAGACGATGGAGGGGTGCCCGTGGAGGGGTGGTTGAACAGTAGCCGGTGGAGTAGCGCGTGGTGGAGGCTGGATGAACAGGAGCCCATGGAGGCTGGAAGAGGTCAACGGTAGCCCATGGAGGTTGGAGGAGGTCGATGATGGAGATGAACAATATCCCGTGGAGTCCCATTTTGCGGTACACCACACACCTCCCGATGAACAGGACCCCCGTTTTGACCATAGCGCTCCAACACAGGTCCGTTTCGTCCGTTTTGCATTACGCCACACCCCTCCCGATCAACAGGATCCCCGTTTCGATCGTAGGAGGTTCGTTTCCTCCGTTTTGCGGTACGCTAGACCCCTCCCGATGAACAGGATCCCATTTCAAACGTGGCCGGTCGAACACAAGGCCGTTTCCTCCGTTCTGCGGTACGCTAGGCCTCGTTTCCATCGCCTGTTCCGTCCAAGCCCTCCCGGTGAACACGATGACACATTCCGTTCTGACCTAGCCGGTTGGCTCCCCATGAACACGACGACGACGCTATTTCTCCGTTCCGACCTAGCCATGTACACGAGCCCTAGCCGTACGTATGCGCGAGTAGGCGTTCGAGACCCCGCCCGTATGTACACATACGTGGCCGTATTTTCTTTCTTGCACACTGGCCACTGTACATACGTGTACATGCTACGTGCGTGCCTCTACTACAACACGTACACGCCTCTACTACGACATGTGCGCGTCTCTACTACGACACGTGCGCGCCTCTACATCCACCAGTATGTGCGTACACGTTCGCGACCAGAATGACAACGCTATGCACGCTTCGGCCAGGTGGGTCCCGACTGTCAGGCACTTCCTTGCGTGCGAAGATGTAGCTGGTGGGTCCCAGCAGTCAGGGGGGCAAATCGTTTTTTGGACGCATTTCCTTGCGTGCGAAGATGTAGCTGGTGGGTCCCAGCAGTCAGGGGGGCGAATTGTTTTTTTCCCGAATGCACTTCCTTGCGTGCGAAGATGTAGCTGGTGGGTCCCAGCAGTCAGGGGGGCGAATCATTTTTTTTCGGACGCACTTCCTTGCGTGCGAAGATGTAGCTGGCGGGTCCCAGCAGTCAGGCGGAAACGTTTTTTCATGAAATACAGTGGCCCGTCCGGTGGGTCCCTGCTGTCAGGTGGAGGTATCATTATTTTCTGCGTAATAAGGAGGCACTTCCTTGCTGCAGCCGTGGACCCAGCTGTCAGCCTCTCCACGTACAGTCCACGTCCGATGGAAGTTGTTCCTTGACCATGTTGACCACACCGCACCGAGAGCACCAGGGTGGTGGACGACGGCGAGGCCTAGGAAGGGGACGACGCGGAGCTGGGGAAGACGTGGCAGCGGATGCCCACGCGGAGAGGAGTACAAGGGTCCACTGGTCCGGTTGCGGTGTGAGGTTGCCGTCGCCGCAGAATAACAGGGGGTGTGGGTGAGTAGAGGGATGGCCTGGCCAGCGGTGGGAGTAGTAGGAGGCGGTGAGGCCTCCGCGGCATCACCGCCGGCCACAGGAGGCAGGAGCATGCGGCAAGACCGACACTGCTTTGGGCGGCTGGAGCAAGAAGACCAGAGGTTGAAGAAGCACTACGGCCGTTGGATGGACATCGTACGGTCACTGCAGATAGAATCATTCATATTGACTAAAGTTGACAAAGGCCCCTGTCCCAGTCAACTTAGTAGGCCCACAAGTCAGCCTCCCACCATGGTGGGTCCCAGCTAGCAAGGGGAGTATTGTGCGTAATAAGGAGGCACTTCCGGTGGGTCCGAGCTGACAGCGGGGGGAACGTTTTTTTCACGAAATATGGTGGTCCGCCCGGTGGGTCCTAGCAGTCAGGGGGAAACATTTTTTTTTGCGAAATACGGTGGCCCATCCAGTGGGTCCCAGCAGTCAGGGGGGAAACATTTTTTTCGCGAAATACTGGTGGCCTGTCCGGTCGGTCCCTGCTATTAGGAGGAGGAATAATTATTTTCTGCTAATAAGGAGGCACTTCCTTGCGGTTTCCGTGGACCCAGCTGTCAGCCTCTCCACGTACAGTACTCTTCTGATGGAATTCGGTCGTTGACCACATTGACCACGCCGCGCCGAGAGCACCACGACAGTGGACGATGGCGAGGCCTAGGAAGGGGACGACGCGGAGCCGGGGAAGACGCGGAAGTGGATGCCCACGCGGAGAGGAGTACGAGGGTTCACTGGTTCGGCTGAGCTGCTGTCGCCGCAGAATAACAGGGGGTGTGGGTGAGTGGAGTGGAGGGATGGATGGCCTGGCCAGCGGTGGGAGTAGTATGGGGGCGGTGAGGCCTCCGCGGCAGCACAGCCGGCCACGGGAGGCAGGAGTATGCGGCATGGCTGGCGCTGCTTTGGGCGGCTGGAGCAAGAAGACCAGAGGTTCAAGAAGCACTACGGCCGTTGGATGGACATCGTATGGTCAGTCGAGCTAGAATCGTGCATATTGACTAAGTTGACAAAGCCCTCCGTCCCCATCAACTTAGTAGGCCCACTATACTGGGTCCCAGCTAGCAGGGGGAGTATTCATTTTTTGTGCGTAATAAGGAGGCACTTCCTTGCGTGCGAAGATATAGCTGGTGGGTCCGAGCTGTCAGTGGTGGTAATGTTTTTTTCATGAAATACAGAGGCCCTTTCGGTGGGTCCTAGATGTCAGGTGGAGAAATCATTATTTTGCGCGTAATAAGGAGGCATTTCCTTGCGTGCGGCCGTGGACCCAGCTGTCAGCCTCTCGACGTATAGTCCACTTTAGATGCATGTCGGTCGTTGACCACGTTGACCACGCCACGCCGAGAGCACCAGGGCGGTGGACGACGGCGAGGCCTAGAAAGGGAACGACATAGAGCCAGGGAAGACTCGGTAATTGTTTCCCACGCGGAGGGGAGTATGATGTACGAGGGTTTACTGGTTCGTCTGCCATCGCCGGAGAATAACAGCAGGTGTGGGTGAGTAGAGGGATGGCTAGGCCAGCGATGGGAGTACGTTGGGGCGGTGAGGCCTGCGCGGCAGCATAGCCGGCCGCGGAGAGGAGGGAGCAGGCAGCCCCGCCGGTGCCTGTTTGAGCGGCTGGAGCAGGAAGAGCAGAGATTGAAGAAGCACGACGGCCATTGGATGGACATCCAACAGTCACTGCTTGTGCATCAACCTTTTTTTTAGGAAAGCCTCAAATCTGTGGAAAACAGCATACATGCCATCTGCCATTATTTCAAATAATTTACAGCCCATTTGCTAATTCTTATGGTTTTTTTGGAGCCCATATTCTTTTGTTAGCATTACAGCCCATATTGTGGCCACAGTTAAAAAATTATACGAAAATGTGCATATGTCGGTGCGATCTGAACTATTTTTAATCCCAAAATTTCGAGTCACATTTAGACTGATTTTAAAAATAAATGTATATCAATATAAAATCCAATAAATTGTCCACGCATAAAATTCAATGCAATTTAAATTCTCAAAATGAAAAAAAGATATTTGAAACTAATTGCCGGTTTGATGTGTTTTAAAAATGTACATCCCATTTCTCATTACTGATAGGCCATTTTCTTGGCCAGACGAATGAAGCTCTCCTCGTCTTGAAAGATTTACAGCCCAACAGGCCTAATAAAGCGACTTACTTGACAAATCACAAAAAAACTGGGCTAGCCATTTTCAGAAAGAAAGAAAAACTACTGGGTTGGTCTGTGGTAAACATAAAAGAAAAGGCTGTCTAGACAGGCCAGAGTGTCTCGCACAGCCCAGTTGACACCCTGCTTCCGTCTCAAAAACAAATTAGATAAATGCCACTCCAATTATGGCGATTCATAAAAATGCCACTGCAATTTCCAAACTTTGAAAAATGCCACTGCAGTTTTTGCAAACTTTGAAAAACGCCACTGTAGTTTGCAAACTTTGAAAAACGCCACTCCAGACTTCGAAAAATGCCACTAGAAATGGCATGAAATGGCATTTTTCAAAGTTTGGAAATTGCAGTGGCATTTCTCGGAAACACCAGATTTGGAGTGGCATTTATCAAATTAACCCAAAACAAAAATAACTAGGTGAGCTGTTGGGTCCCTGGTGTCAGCCGCTCGTTGTGCAATTCTCTCGTTTATTGACTACGTTGACAATGGCATGGGACCCAGATGTCAGAAATCCACTAGGAGGAGCCCTTTTTTATTGGATTGAAATAAGGAGGCACTTGCTTGCGTACTGCCATGACCTTGGCGGGTCCTCCTGTCATCCTCTCCACATACAATCATCTCCTGATTGTGTACGCGTCAACTTGGTAGGCCCACAAGTTAGCCTCTAAACCCGTGGAGGACAAATACAACCCATTTAAAAAATTAACAACCCATTCCATACGTTCAAACGGAAGGTTCAACATTCAGAGCAAAGTAACAAGTCTGATCCACATATAGAGTACTGAACTTCCATGTTGACAACCATCATAGCCAAGTTAACTATCTACTCCCACTAATCTCTAGTAGCGTACAAGTACTAACTTACTCTTAGCTAACTAGACGATGCCGGCAACCATCTGTGGTACACGCTAAACGCCGGCACCGGCGTCCTGCGCCTCGCCTCAGACTTGCAAGAGGTGCGATAGGGCGCGTTGCTCGCGTGCGTTGGCCCTTTCCATGCCGACGTGGTCCACCGAAGCTTCAGCTTCCAAGCGGGAAACCCACTTGACGAGCTAGTAGTAAAAATCGGCGTCGCGAACGCGTGTGTGCCCGATAGCCTCCAGGGCTATTTGCCGGGCGCCGGCCTCCATGTAGTCGGCCCAGTTGCGGGCGCTCTGCTCACGACTCAGAGCGTCGGTGCGCTGCTGCTCCATGCCCCGCTGGCGGCGCAAATCGGCGATACGCTGCTCCTCCGCCAGGTGGTTGTGCTCCAACAACTCCTCGATCTCCTCATTGCCATCTAAAGACAGATATAATGCCTCCTCCCTCCGTCTGCCTTCCGGTGAAAAACCAAACACTAGTTCCGGCGGTGACCGCCTCCGGCGTCGCCTACCGCGGACAGGCGGGGGCATGGCGGATGTGGTGAGCGACGTCGGGCCGGTGGGGGCTTATGAGGATATGGTGAGTTGGGTCACGGTGCCACCGGAGAAGGCTGGGAAATAGTACTTATAGGCGAAAGGTAGCGCGGCGGTCATCAGAATTCAATGCATAATGGCTTAGCACGCCAGCTTGCCGTGGAAAACTAGAGAAACTGAAATTATGACCATGCTGTCCCATCCCGTTTGGGGGGCACACCGGCATGGCGGTCAAATGAGTGCACTCGAATCATCTCCCTCCTTGTCAATAATGATTCCACAGATTTAAAATGCCCGCACCAATTAAAGCGCATCTTTTTTCACATCAGTTAGCTGCCTTAATCACGGCCGGCTACTTGCAGGCACTCAGAATCGCTTGCAGCCAGTACGCGGAGCAGCATGCAACGCATCGCCGCCAAGGGCACACATGCAACCACTTAAATCGCTGGAATTAATTAGGCTTAAACTTCTGCATGCCGTTAATTATTGCCATGCCTTGGTCTTGCTGCTTTGCTGACGGGACTAATAAACCCGAACGGAGGGAGTATGTTGGTTGGTGAGAGGTTTGAATTAAGCCCTGCAAACCGGAAAGGAGGTACTATTACGTGCGTGATCCACTATTTATTCGTGTAGGATCGAGTAGGTCATTTCTTGAATTGAGCCCTGCAAACCGGAAAGGAGGTAGTACGTGCGTGCTTTGCTATTTATCCATGTAGGATCGAGTAGGTAGGATAGTGTAGCTTGTCAGTTTCTTCAGAGGTAGGCATTTTTATTCAAAAAACTGCCACTTCGGATCTTGCGTCGCAAATAAAACTGCTAGGAGCGCATTAGTAGGCTAGCTAGTGATCGATCAGTAACTTGTAAACACTGAGTGAACAGAAATAAGTAACTGTTAATGCATCTCAATGATTCACAGATCATATACAAATATGTAGCTCCAAAAGCAAAGATCAGCCACTTCAGATCTTGTGTCGCAACTAAAACTAACTAGTACGATTCCCATACATAAGATCAACATGTTAATGCATCTCAATGATTCACAGATCATATACAAATATGTAGCTCCAAAAGCAAAGATCTAGAAAAAACATCTGTTCTTCCTACTAACATGGATGCTTCTCTTGGCCAACATTCAGTACAGACTGAAAGACAAATTTGTTTGTGAAGCCTACAATTCCTCTTGCAAACATAAGTGGCTTCACCAACAGCTGGAACCATGAGAATGAACCACACATGATGGAGGAACATCCACTGCAATATGATTTGGTCTTCTCTCGAGCTCACCGCGAGACTATTTTCGGAATACAAACTTTAACTTAGGCAAAATGATGCCCATTGTATAATCAGACCAAAGCAATGAAGCACCTAGTGTTGGCCAATAAATAGTACAATACTACTTTTCTGCAGTCCATGAAGTGACTATCCAATCTTTCTGTGTCTATTTTCAAATGGCACTGCATGCAGTGACTATACTATTCTCTTGTGCAGTTCAACCAAAATTGCGGACACTTTGTTTGTTTGCCAAATAGCAACGGGCAGACATCTCTGTCTGCACAAATATCAAGCAGCTAGTAAACATATACCACACCATGTATTTTCGGTTTAAACATGTCTCTTCCGCTTAGCATCTGTCATGTTCTGCACTGGACAATCTGATACAGTTATGTTTTGCCCTGGACAATTTCATACTGAATTGATTTGCTGGTTCAGAGCAGAAATATAGCGCCTATTCTTCATCAGACCAAGGATATCCATGTTCGCAGTGATGGAAGAGGTGAAATCGATACAACCGAAATTGAGCATCCAATCATTGAATCCTGTCCTGCACCTCCAATGTAGGTCCACCCTGCCAATAAATTCACATGCAAACCACTAGTATTACTATCTAATGACAGTACAAAAAGAGTAGCAAGATAGTAGCAAACCATGTACCTTCGTAATGAACAGCTCATAGTGCCACCAATTGGATATAAAGGTTTGGAAAAAAACATGCTCCTAATGTTGAACCAGTTGGACTTTTTGTGCAGTTCCACTAAAATCGAGCATCCCTGTTTGCATAGATATTGAAAGTGTGATTACTATAAAAGTGGCACTAGTTGAAGCATAGACTCACAAATATAAGCATTCCAATTTCTTAATGGGAAAAGGTAGCAAGACTGTTTCTAACCACCTGTTTGAAGGAATAAATAAAGCAACAGCGGCTGATGTCAGGAAGGCATACATAGTTTTTTCTGAAAAATTGAGCCATTCCTGACCTTTCCTCTTCTTTTAAGCATATTTTGTGCAGTTCAACTAAAATAAAATGCCATCACCGCCTTGACAATTCAGTGACACTGTACAAAAGGAAATGACTTAACATTACATCATGATGTCAGGTATGTAGTCGACAGGCATTAGAGACAAACATACAGACCTCCTCCGATAACATAATGAACATTAATTTTAACAAAGGTGTGACTAGCTTTACCGGGATAATTTGAGTGAACTCTACACCCTCTGTTCCTTAATATAAGACGTTTTCACGGTTCAATTTAAAGTACCCAAACGTCTAGTATTTAGAAAAACATGTAGTAGTTTTCTTGAGCACATATCTGGGAAAGCTTGCCACACTTTATTTATGTCCATACACTAATGCAACACCATTCGAATACTACAAATATACACTAATCCAGTGGCTAGTGCAACAGTAGAGTAGTTAGTTTATTACAGGGTACAGTACAATGGTTTTACTGAACAGATTTCAATAAACTCTAGCACTGGAAGATTTCTATAAGAATTAACAATACAAAATGTAAAGGTAACAAGTTTCAGCATTGGTATACTAGCTGTGCATGATCATTAAACCAAATACAAAAGTCTGAAGGTAACTAGCATTATTAAGTAATGTCAGTATAATTTTTTTGCAAACCATGTACCTCCAAGGTAAATATCATTTCGAACTCGGGGGGACCTTAAAAATTGCTATCCCAATCTTGATGATCGATCAAACATAAAAATTTGATCGAACGAATCAAGAGAACAGCCGGAGGAGGAGGTGCCCACTCTTGACCTTTCCTCTTGTCTTCATAATTTTTTGTGCAGTTTAACCAAAATAAAATGACATCAGCGCCTTGGCATTTTGGTGACACTATACAAAAAAATTAACTTATCTCATGAAAGTTAGGTATGTAATCTATAAGCATTAACAGTGCAAAAATCTGAAGGTAGTAACAAGTTTCATCGTTGGTATACTGGCTGTGCAACAGCATTAGAATGCCTTAGCTGAAAAAAATCTTTAATACATCCACAATCAATAGCTAACCCTGAAATAATCCAGTGACATTAAATGGCATTGCTTAAATTTATCGGTGGCATTAGACTGAGAGCGGCATTAGTTAAATGTGGCATCACTTTAGCAGTACCATTGCTTGACTTGACTGTTGGCGTTATACTAACAGCAAAAAAAGTGGCAATAAGAGCATGGGACGCCCATTCGGACAGTGGGCGCACCAGTACGATGTACCTCCACGGACACAAAGTGGTGAGGGAGGTATGGTTGCCCGGAGCAACAAATATCCAGGCAGCATATGTGGATTACGTCCCATTTTTGTTCTCTTTAGCCACCTTTTTCCTATGTGAGGACAACAAACCGATCGACCTGGTCATTCTCTATTGCGTTGTCATGCCTTTCTACCCTTCTTCAACCAAGAGACACGAGACTCATTCCTTAGCTACTGATTTTCCCCTTTTCAACCTAGATGCGGGTTTGATACCTACTCTCTTGGACAATACAGTCTTCCTTCCTTTCCTTATTCAAACCAGACATGGATTAGTCTACATGAAGTAGGGTTTCCTTTAATAGTGCAAATTATGGTTTTCGTCTGCGTGGCTAGCAGAGCAGAGGATAGCAAATTGGGAAGATGGTGGAGTGGAAAAAGATCCACATGAAACGACGTGGCAGATGGGGCAATAAAACAAGGGTATGGTTCGAAAAGAGGTAGCATACCTGAGGGTCGGCGGGAAATGGCTTCGCTCTTGGTCGTCGTCCTCCGCACACACTACGACAGCGAGCTTGGGGACGGAGGCCATCCCGCGCGGGCGCTAGGTCTAAGAGGATGGCCTTGTCGTCAGTGCGTGACCTCACTCGCCACCGACGAGTGCGTCAACGTTGCACGTCCTTTTCTTCCCCGGCGGATCTGTGACCACCGGTGAGGAGGGAGAGAGAGGCCGTATTTTTAGATCTGGAGAGAGGGTGATAGTGTGAGAAGCACGTGGGCAGCCCTTAGCAAGAAAGCGCTGAAGCTCCAGCCTATATATCTTTTTTATACTACTAGTACTGGAGGTGGAGTAGTGGTAGAGTAGTTTATATTTTCTCTGCGTACAGTACCAGTTAGTCGTGCTTCAAAACTGAACGACACGCCATTAAAAAAATAAAGGTCGACAACTAATGCGACGCCTCAAGCCAACGCGGCCAGATCGCATTTTGCACGAGAAATTACACACCATGTTTCATTGACATGTGGTCCCGTTCCAACATATCAGTGAGATGATGACGAGTCCTTTTCTTCTAGTATTTCTGAACAAACGTGTAGGTTGGGGCGCCTCTTCATGAACCGTGGCAAACTGGCAACCTTCCATCGACTCTTCGCCTTTCCCTCTCGATTTGGAACTGCTGTCGCACACTCTTCCTCTCCCTCCTCCATTTTCCTTCAGCCCTTCACCCTTTCTTCTGCCATTGTTCGATCGTCTTCTCCATGGAGGGAACAGGCTGGAAACGACCCCATTATTTGTGCCCCGATCTGAAAGATGACATGGTGGAGGAACTCATTGTTCGGTGTGACGTCATCACCTCGGCTAGCATGGCAGGTTCGTTCAAGACCAATCTTGACTCAACTAATAACATTATTACAAGGAACCCAAGAGTCAAGGAGCGGTTTGATCTCCCCTATCTTCTTCGCCGTGACCCTGATGACTGGCGCGGGGACGATGGAGGCCTCACCTTGTGCAAGTTGATGCCGCTTAATAATGATACGTATGATGTTTATGTTGGAAATATGCCCTAGAGGCAATAATAAATTAGTTATTATTATATTTCCTTGTTCATGATAATCGTTTATTATCCATGATATAATTGTATTGATAGGAAACTCAGATACATGTGTGGATACATAGACAACACCATGTCCCTAGTAAGCCTCTAGTTGACTAGCTCATTGATCAACAGATGGTTACAGTTTCCTGACCATGGACATTGGATGTCGTTGATAACGGGATCACATCATTAGAAGAATGATGTGATGAAAAAGACCCAATCCTAAGCCTAGCACAAAGATCGTAGTTCGTATGCTAAAGCTTTTCTAATGTCAAGTATCATTTCCTTAGACCATGAGATTGTGCAACTCCCGGATACCGTAGGAATGCTTTGGGTGCACCAAACGTCACAATGTAACTGGGTGGCTATAAAGGTGCACTACAGGTATCTCCAAAAGTGTCTGTTGGGTTGGCACAAATCGAGACTGGGATTTCTCACTCCGTGTAAACGGAGAGGTATATCTGGGCCCACTTGGTAGGACATCATCATAATGTGCACAATGTGACCAAGGGGTTGATCACGGGATGATGTGTTACGGAACGAGTAAAGAGACTTGCTGGTAACGAGATTGAACAAGGTATCGAGATACTGACGATCGAATCTCGGGCAAGTACAATACCGCTAGACAAAGGGAATTGTATACGAGATCGATTGAGTCCTTGACATCGTGGTTCATCCGATGAGATCATCGTGGAACATGTGGGAGCCAACATGGGTATCCAGATCCTGCTGTTGGTTATTGACCGGAGAACGTCTCGGTCATGTCTGCATGGTTACCGAACCCGTAGGGTCTACACACTTAAGGTTCGATGACGCTAGGGTTATAAAGGAAGTTTGTATGTGGTTACCGAATGTTGTTCGGAGTCCCGGATGAGATCCCAGATGTCACGAGGAGTTCCTGAATGGTCCGGAGGTAAAGATTTATATATGGGAAGTCCTATTTTGGCCACCGGAAAATGTTCGGGATTTTTCGGTATTGTACCGGGAAAGTTCTAGAAGGTTCCGGAGTGCGGCCCACATGCATGGGGGGACCCACATGAACGTGGGTAGTGGGGGCAAGGCCCCACACCCCTGGTCAAGGCGCACCAAGATCCCCCCTTAGAAGGAATAAGATCATATCCCGAAGGGATAAGATCAAGATCCCTAAAAAGGGGGGATAACAATCGGTGGGGAAGGAAATGATGGGATTTCTTTCCTCCCACCTTTGCCAACTCCCCAATGGACTTGGAGGGCAAGAAACCAGCCACCTCCACCCCTGTATATAGTGGGGAGGCGCATGGGAGCTTCACCCAAGTTCTGGTGCAACCCTCCCCCTCTCCCAAGTCCTCCTCCTCTCCTGTGGTGCTTGGCGAAGCCCTGCAGGATTGCCACGCTCCTCCATCACCACCATGTCGTTGTGATGCTGCTGGACGAAGTCTTCCCCAACCTCTCCCTCTCTCCTTGCTGGATCAAGGCATGGGAGACGTCACCGGTCTGCATGTGTGTTGAAGCGGAGGTGCCGTCCGTTCGGCACTAGGATCATCGATGATTTGGATCACGACGAGTACGACTCCTTCAACCCCGTTCTCTTGAACGCTTCCGCTTAGCGATCTACAAGGGTATGTGGATGCACTCTCCTTCCCCTCGTTGCTGGTTTCTCCATAGATAGATCTTGGTGACACGTAGGAAAATTTTGAATTTCTGCTACGTTCCCCAACAGTGGTATCAGAGCTAGGTCTATTGCGTAGATTCTTTGCACGTGTAGAACACAAAGTAGTTGTGGGCGTTGATTTTGTTCAATATGCTTACCGTTACTAGTCCAATCTTGTTTCGACGTATTGTGGGCCCGGACCGACCTTACACGTACTCTTAGACGTGAGAAGGTTCCACCGACTGACATGCACTTGGTGCATAAGGTGGCTAGCGGGTGCTAGTCTCTCCCACAATTAGAGGATGTCTAACTTGTTTTTGCAGGGTATGCTATGTGATGTGATATGGACAAGAAGAATGTGATGAATTATATGTGATGGATGAGATTGATCATGTTCTTGTAATAGGAATCACGACTTGCATGTCGATGAGTATGCAACCGGCAGGAGCCATAGGAGTTGTCCTTTATTTATTGTATGACCTGCGTGATTGACACAACGCCATGTAATTACTTTACTTTATTGCTAACCGGTAGCCATAGTAGTAGAAGTAATAAGTTGGCGAGACAACTTCATGGAGACACGATGATGGAGATCATGGTGTCTGCCGGTGACGATGATGAGTCATGGAGCCCGAAGATGGAGATCAGAAGACAATGTGATATTGGCCATATCATGTCACTATTTGATTGCATGTGATGTTTATCATGTTTATACATCTTATTTGCTTAGAACGATGGTAGTAAATAAGATGATCCCTCATTAAAATTTCAAGGAAGTGTTCCCCCTAACTGTGCACCGTTGCGAAAGTTCGTCGTTTCAAAGCACCACGTGATGATCGGGTGTGATAGATTCTTACGTTCACATACAACGGGTGTAAGCCATATTTACACACGCGAAACACTTAGGTTGACTTGACGAGCCTAGCATGTACAAACATGGCCTCAGAACACAAGAGACCGAAAGGTCGAGCATGAGTCGTATAGTATATACGATCAACATGAAGATGTTCACCGATGATGACTAGTCCGTCTCACGTGATGATCGGACACGGCCTAGTTGACTCAGATCATGTAATCACTTAGATGACTAGAGGGATGTCTATCTGAGTGGGAGTTCATAAGATGAACTTAATTATCCCGAACATAGTCAAAAACCCCTTTGCAAATTATGTCATAGCTCGCGCTTTAGTTCTACTGTTTTAGATATGTTCCTAGAGAAAATATAGTTGAAAGTTGACAGTAGCGATTATGCGATCAGTAGAAAGCTTATGTCCTTAATGCACCACTCAGTGTGCTGAACCCCAAACGTCATTTGTGGATGTTGCGAACATCGGACATACACATTTTGATGACTACGTGACAATTCAGTTAAATGGTTTAGAGTAGAGGCACCAAGGACATTTTCAAAACGTCGCGGAACATATGAGATGTTTCGAGGGCTGAAATTGGGATTTCAAGCTCGTGCCCACGTCAAGAGATATAAGACCTCCGACGATTTTCTTAGCCTGCAAACTAAGGGAGAAAAGCTCAATCGTTGAGCTTGTGCTCAGATTGTCTGAGTGCAACAATCACTTGAATCAAGTGGGAGTTGATCTTCTAGATGAGATAGTGATGTTTCTCCAAAGTCATTGCCACCAAGCTGCTAGAGCTTCATGATGAACTATAACATATCAAGGATAGATATGATGATCCTTGAGGTATTCGCGATGTTTGACACCGCGAAAGTAGAAATCAAGAAGGAGCATCAATTTTTGATGGTTGGTGAAACCACTAGTTTCAAGAAGGGCAAGGGCAAGAAGGGATACTTCATGAAATGACAAATCAGCTGTTGCTCTAGTGAAGAAACCCAAGGTTGAACCCAAACCCGAAACTAAGTGCTTCTATGATAAGGGGAACAGTCACTAGAGCGGAATTACCCTAGATACTTGGTAGATGAGAAGGCTGGCAAGGTCGATAGAAGTATATTGGATATACATTATGTTAATGTGTACTTTACTAGTACTCCTAGTAGCACCAGGGTATTAAGATACCGGTTCGGTTGCTAAGTGTTAGTAACTCGAAATAAAAGAGCTACGGAATAAACGGAGACTAGCTAAAGGTGAGCTGACGATATGTGTTGGAAGTGTTTCCAAGTTTGATGTGATCAAACATCGCACGCTCCCTCTACCATCAAGATTAGTATTAAACCTGAATAATTGTCATTTGGTGTTTGCGTTGAGCATAGACATGATTGGATTATGTCTATCGCAATACGGTTATTCATTTAAGGAGAATAATGGTTACTCTATATATTTGAATAATACCTTCAATGGTCTTGCACCTAAAGGAATGGTTTATTGAATCTCGATCATAGTGTTACACATTTTCATGCCAAAAGATATAAGATAGTAATGATAGTACCACTTACTTGTGGCACTGCCATGTAGGTCATATTGGTATAAAACGCATGAAGAAGCTCCATGTTGATGGATCTTTGGACTCACTCGTTTTTAAAAAGTTTGAGACATGTGAACCATGTCTATTGGTGTATACGCATGAAGAAACTCCATGCAGATGGACCGTTTGGACTCACTTGATTTTGAATCACTTGAGACATGAAAATCATACCACATGGGCAAGATGACTGAAAGCCTCATTTTCAGTAAAATGGAACAAGAGAGCAACTTGTTGGAAGTAATATATTTTGATGTGTGCTGTCCAATGAGTGCCGAGGCACAGAGTGGATATCGTTATGTTCTTACTTCACAGATGATTTGAGTAGATGCTAAGTGTATTTACTTGATGAAACACAAGTCTGAATCATTGAAAGGTTCAAGTAATTTCAAAGTGAAGTTGAAGATCATCGTGACAACAGGATAAAATGTCTATGATATGATCATAGAGATGAGTATCTGAGTTACGAGCTTTAGCATACAATCAAGACATTGTGGAAATTGTTTCACAATTAATACCGCCTGGAACACCATAGTGTGATGGTGTGTCCGAACATCATAGTTACACCCTATTGGATATGGTGCGTACCATGATGTCTCTTATCGAATTACCACTATCGTTCATGGGTTAGGCATTAAAGACAACCGCACTCACTTTATAGGGCACCACGTAATTCCGTTGAGACGACACCATTTGAACTATGGTTCGGAGAAACCTAAGTTGTCGTTTCTTAAAAGTTTGGGGCTGCGACGCTTATGTGAAAAAGTTTCAGGTTGATAAGCTCGAACCCAAAGCGGATAAAATGCATCTTCATAGGACACCCAAAACAGTTGGGTATACCTTCTATTTCAGATCCGAAAGCAATAGGGATTGTTTCTTGAATCGGGTCCTTTCTCGAGGAAAAGTTTGTCTCGAGAACTGAGTGGGAGGATGGTGGAGACTTGATGAGGTTATTGAACCGTCACTTCAACAAGAGTGTAGAAGGGCACAGGAAGTTGTTCTTGTGGCACCTACACCAATTGAAGTAGAAGCTTATGATATTGATCATGAAGTTTTGGATCAAGTCACTACCGTACCTCGTAGGGTGACAAGGATGCATACTACTTCAGAGTGGTATAGTAATCCTGTCTTGAAGGTCATCTTGCTAGACAACAATGAACCTACGAGCTATGGAGAAGCGATGGTGGGCCCATATTCCGACAAATGGTTAGAAGCCATGAAATCCGAGATAGGATCCATGTATCAGAACAAAGCATGGACTTTGGTGGACTTGCCCGATGAACGGCATGCCATTGAGATAAATGGATCTTTAAGAAGAAGACGGACGTGGATGGTAATGTCACCGTCTATGAAGCTCGACTTGTGGCGAAGAGTTTTTCACAAGTTCAAGGAGTTGACTGCGATAAGATTTTCTCATCCGTAGCGATGCTTAAGTCCATCGGAATCATGTTAGCATTGGGTGCATTTATGAAATCTGGCAGATGGATGTCAAAACGAGTTTCCTTACCAGTTTTCGTAAGGAAAGGTTGTATGTGATACAATCAGAAAGGTTTTGTCGATCCTAAGGATGCTACAAGGTATGCTAGCTCCAGCGATCCTTCCATGGACTGGAGTAAGCATCTCGGAGTTGGAATATACACTTTGATAAGATGATCAAAGATTTTAGGTTTATACAAAGTTTATGAGAAACTTGTATTTCCAAAGAAGTGAGTGGGAGCACTACAGAATTTCTGATGAGTATATGTTGTTGACATATTGATGATCAGAAATGATGTAGAATTTCTAGAAAGCATATAGGGTTATTTGAAAGGTGTTTTTCAATAAAAAAACCTGGATTAAGCTACTTGAACATTGAGCATCAAGATCTATGAGGATAGATCAAAAACGCTTAATGGTACTTTCAAATGAGCACATACCTTGACATGATCTTGAAGGTGTTCAATATGGATCAGTCAAAGAAGGAGTTCTTGCCTAAGTTGTAAGGTATGAAGTTAAGAGTTAAAGCTCGACCACGGCAGAAGAGAGAGAAAGGACGAAGGTTGTCCCCTATGCTTCAGACATAGGCTCTATAGTATGCTATGCTGTGTACCGCACCGGAAGTGTGCCTTGCCATGAGTCAGTCAAGGGGTACAAGAATGATCCAGGAATGGATCATTGGACAACGGTCAAAATTGTCCTTAGAAGAATAAGGAAATGTTTCTCGATTATGGAGGTGATAAAGAGTTCGGTGTAAAGGGTTACGTAAATGCAAGCTTAACACCTATCCGAATGACTCTGAGTAGCAAACCAGATACGTATAGTGGAGCAACCATTTGGAATAGCTCCAAGTGGAGCGTGGAAGTAGCATTTACAATATGACCTAGAGATTTGCGAAGTACATACGGATCTGAATGTTGCAGACCTGTTGACTAAAACCTCTCTTACAAGCAAAACATGACCAAACCCCATAACTCATTGAGTCTTAATCACATGATGATGTGAACTAGTTTAGTGACACTAGTAAACTCTTTGGATGTTGGTCACATGGCGATGTGACCTGTGAGTGTTAATCACATGCCGATGTGAACTAGAAGATTATTGACTCTAGTGCAAGTGGGAGACTGTTGGAAATATGCCCTAGAGGCAATAATAAATTAGTTATTATTATATTTCCTTGTTCATGATAATCGTTTATTATCCATGCTATAATTGTATTGATAGGAAACTCAGATACATGTGTGGATACATAGACAACACCATGTCCCTAGTAAGCCTCTAGTTGACTAGCTCGTTGATCAACAGACGGTTACAGTTTCCTGACCATGGACATTGGATGTCGTTGATAATGGGATCACATCATTAGAAGAATAATGTGATGGACAAGACCCAATCCTAAGCCTAGCACAAAGATCGTAGTTCATATGCTAAAGCTTTTCTAATGTCAAGTATCATTTCCTTAGACCATGAGATTGTGCAACTCCCGGATACCGTAGGAATGCTTTGGGTGCACCAAACGTCACAACGTAACTAGGTGTCTATAAAGGTGCACTACAGGTATCTCCGAAAGTGTCTGTTGGGTTGGCACGAATTGAGACTGGGATCTGTCACTCCGTGTAAACGGAGAGGTATCTCTGGGCCCACTTGGTAGGACATCATCATAATGTGCACAATGTGACCAAGGGGTTGATCACGGGATGATGTGTTACGGAACGAGTAAAGAGACTTGCCGGTAACGAGATTGAACAAGGTATCGGGATACCGATGATCGAATCTTGGGCAAGTACAATACCGCTAGACAAAGGGAATTGTATACGGGATCGATTGAGTCCTTGACACCGTGGTTCATCCGATGAGATCATCGTTGAACATGTGGGAGCCAACATGGGTATCCAGATCCCGCTATTGGTTATTGACCGGAGAACGTCTCGGTCATGTCTGCATGGTTCCCGAACCCGTAGGGTCTACACACTTAAGGTTCGATGACGCTAGGGTTATAAAGGAAGTTTGTATGTGGTTACCGAATGTTGTTCAGAGTCCCAGATGAGATCCCGGACGTCAAGAGGAGTTCCGAAATGGTTCGAAGGTAAAGATTTATATATGAGAAGTCCTATTTTGGCCACCGGAAAATGTTCGGGATTTTTCGGTATTGTACCGGGAAGGTTCTAGAAGGTTCCGGAGTGGGGCCCACCTACATGGGGGGACCCACATGAACGCGGGTAGCGGGGGCAAGGCCCCACACCCCTGGTCAAGACGCACCAAGATCCCCCCTTAGAAGGAATAAGATCATATCCCGAAGGGATAAGATCAAGATCCCTAAAAAGGGGGGATAACAATCGGTGGGGAAGGAAACGATGGGATTTCTTTCCTCCCACCTTTGCCAACGCCCCAATGGACTTGGAGGGCAAGAAACCAGCCCCCTCCACCCCTATATATAGTGGGGAGGCGCATGGGAGCTTCATCCAAGTTCTGGCGCAGCCCTCCCCCTCTCCCAAGTCCTCCTCCTCTCCCGCGGTGCTTGGCGAAGCCCTGCAGGATTGCCACGCTCCTCCATCACCACCATGCCGTTGTGCTGCTGCTAGACGGAGTCTTCCCCAACCTCTCCCTCTCTCCTTGCTAGATCAAGGCATGGGAGACGTCACCGGGCTGCATGTGTGTTGAACGCGGAGGTGCCGTCCGTTCGGCACTAGGATCATTGGTGATTTGGATCACGACGAGTACGACTCCTTCAACCCCGTTCTCTTGAACGCTTCCGCTTAGCGATCTACAAGGGTATGTAGATGCACTCTCCTTCCCCTCGTTGTTGGTTTCTCCATAGATAGATCTTGGTGATACGTAGGAAAATTTTGAATTTCTGCTACGTTCCCCAACAACTTAGATGCCATCGCTTGAGGGTAAGGCTTGGGCAGGCGCAAATGGAGATTGGGTTGTTTACATTGGGTCCAACTGCGAGTGGGAACTTGGGAATGTGTACACTAGTGGCCGGGTTCCACTTCCAAAAATCTCAGCAGACTGCCCAGAGGTTGAGCACACCAGTATTGTACGCACGTTCAAATACGATCATGGTGACTGTCTTCTACGGAAGATAGCAATTTGTCGAGTCCCCAACCGCTCTTAATTACAAAAACTACGAAGTTGTTGCTATCTTCGACAAGCTTGTTGCCGTCCTTCGTGGTTCGACTGGATGGATATTGCTCAAAAATCAGTTTCTGTACACGGATGAGTACTATGATGCAATTCAATACGAGGGCCTTGTGTTTGCTGCCACCACTCGTGGCACTGTTTTTGCATGGAATCCTTATGCTTTCAGTATGTTTGTCTTCCACCGTAATTATAATTGTTTCATCCACATGCATGCGGGTTAGCAAGTTTCCCTTTACTAATTAACCTTTTTCTGGTGTTTCTAAGGTCCTGTGAACATTCCACCACCTATACTTGAAATTTTTTATAACCAAGGGGGAGATGACGATGGTGATGATCACGAGCATGAGGACGAGCGGCGCCCATATACTCTATGGCGCCTGGCAACTAATTCCGATGGATCACCTCTTCTTGTGTGTATACAACCCACTGATGATGTTACTACTAAGGAAGAAGGTGTAGTCTCCCATGGTCGCACTCTCCGGACCTATTCCAACACCCGTTGCATGGTATTCGGGATGGATACTAGTGTGCTAGCGCCAACTCCTTCTCCCTGGTACATAATTGATAGTCTTGGAGAAAACTCACTCTTCCTTGGACAAAACTATCCAATGATGGTGAAAGGCGATCCAACTGCTGTTGACACAACGTTACTACCATTTATGAGAAGCAACTGTGTCTATACCTCAGACATTTGGGTGGTTCCCTACCCTGGTACTGATATAGTAGGCCGCTTCAGCCTGGATGATCAGTCCTGCGTTGGTCTTGAGATCGACAATGGATGGCCCATCCCAGAGAATCACTTTTGGTTCAAAGCAAGCGTTTCCAACGCTGAGGAATGGTTGAGTTGAAGTTCATTTCATTGCTTGTTATTTGTTGTGTGATGAAAACTTTAGTATTTATAATGTATCCTCGTTGTCGACGTGGCTTGATGACCTGTTGTATGTAATAAAATGATATGCCTGTGATAACCTTACTAAATTTATGAATGGCTTTCGAGTCGCTTCTCTGAGTGAGTGGTGCGACGAGGCAAAAGAATATTTTCCGAATACATAATTTTACGTGCATTGCAACAGGTTAACGGATGAGGCCAATCAACAATAGTAGTACACTATTTGTACTAGCTTCACATGCTTCGCGCGTCGGGCGGGTGTTTTCACTGTAGCCATATGTTAATGTGTTCGCTGTACGTAACCAGCACCTCGAATCCTCGATACTAGTACTATATAGTAAGTAGTAGGAGTAGTAGGGTGGCATGGGCCAGAACAAGCATTCACGTCCTGGGGTACGGCACACGCCACCACCACGACATCCATCTGACACCATATTATTCCTTGGAGTCCGTGCTAGAGCAATCTCTTCAACCTCGTCGTTTCTCTAACTTCAGCCATCGCGCGGCGGGCGAGGTGGGGGTTTGCCGATAGTCGGTTTCCTCAACTGCGGTCCCACTTGTAAGGCCAACTCCAACGCACGACCCCCAAACGAACCTCGGTTTTGCATGAACTCCAACGATAATTTTGACTAGAAAAGAAAGACCAAAGAAAACAAGAACCACAAGAATACATTTTACTACTCTAGAAGATATCCAACTTCCATAACTGCTCCTGTAAGTTGGATTAGTGCCTTCTCGATGCATTCATTGTTGATCTGCGGAGGCTCGATCTTGCGTGCTTCTTTCTTCTTCGAGTGTAAATAAGTAGACGTTGCTTCCTCGCATCTAGTCTCATGTCTAGCCTCTATTCTAGTAGGAGTATCAACAAGTGCACTAGTCTCATCTCTAGCCTCTATGCTAGCTAAAAGTGCTAGAACATCTACTAAATTGTGTTCTACCAATATATCGATGTACTCTTCTTCCCAATACCAAAACTTGCATCCATTCTACTCCCTCCGTTCCACAATACATGCCTTTTGTTTGTCAAAATATCGATATATCTAGACATGTTTTAGTATATAGGTACATCCATTTTTGGACAAATGGAAGTCAAGTATTTTGGAACGGAGGGAGTACACGGGTCTGTCACATTCAGAGTCGTATGTATTTTGCAAATATTCTATGTCTACAATGCTCTGCACGGAGCTACTCTAGCTAATTGCTCCCACTTTCAATATGTATCCAGATTGAGACTTAGAGTCATCTCAATCAGTGCCAAAACTTGTATCGACGTAACCCTTTACGACGAACCTTTTGTCACCTCCATAATCGAGAAACATATCCTTATTGCACTAAGGATAATTTTGACCAATGTCCAGTGATCTACTCCTAGATCACTATTGTACTCCGTTACAAAACCAAGGCAGAGTATACAATAGGTCTGGTCCATAGCATGGCATACTTTTATAGAACCTATGACTGATGCATAGGGAATGACTTTCATTCTCTTTCTATTTTCTGCCATGGTCGGGATTTGAGTCTTACTCAATTTCATACCTTTGCAACACAGGCAAGAACTCTTTCTTTGACTGTTCCATTTTGAACTACTTCAAAATCTTATCAAGGTATGTACTCATTGAAAATCTTATCAAGCGTCTTGATCTATCTCAATAGATCTTGATGCACAATATGTAAGTAGCTTTACTGAGGTCTTTCTTTTAAAGAACTCCTTTCAAACACTTCTTTATGCTTTCTAGAAATTTTTTACATCATTTCTGATCAACAATATGTCACTCACATATACTTATCAGAAAGGTTGTAGTGCTCCCACTCACTTTATTGTAAATACAGGCTTCACTGCAAGTCCGTATAAAACTATATGCTTTGATCAACTTATCAAAGCGTATATTCCTACTCCGAGATGCTTGCACCAGTCCATAGATGGATGGCTGGAGCTTGCACAATTTGTTAGCACCTTTGGGATTGACAAAACCTTCTAGTTGCATCATATACAACTCTTCTTTAATAAATCCATTAAGGAATGCGGTTTTGACATCCATTTGCCAGATTTCATAAAATGTGGCAATTGCTAACATGATTCGGACAGACTTTAAGCATCGATATGAGTGAGAAAATCTCATTGTATTCAACACCTTGAACTTGTCTAAAAACTTTTTGCGACAAGTCGAGCTTTTTAGATAGTAACACTACTATCAGAGTTTGTCTTCCTCTTGAAGATCCATTTATTTTCTATGGCTTGCCGATCATCGGGCAGGTCCACCAAAGTCCACACTTTGTTCTCATGCATGGATCCCATCTCAGATTTCATGGCCTCAAACCATTTCGCGGAATCTGGGCTCAGCATAGCTTCCTCATAGTTCGTAGGTTTATCATGGTCTAGTAACATGACTTCATGAACAGGATTACCGTACCACTCTAGTGTGGACCGTACTCTGGAAGACCTACGAGGTTCTGTAGTAACTTGATCTGAAGTTTCATGATCATCATCATTAGCTTCCTCACTAATTGGTGTAGGTATCACTGGAACTGATTTCAGTGATAAACTATTTTCCAATTCAGGAGAAGGTACTATTACCTTATCAAGTTCTACTTTTCTCCCACTCACTTCTTTCGAGAGAAACTCCTTCTCTAGAAAGGATCCATCTTAGCAACGAATATCTTGCCTTCGGATCTGTGATAGAAGGTGTACCCAACAGTTTCCTTTGGGTATTCTAGGAAGACACACTTCTCCGATTTAGATTCGAGCTTATCAGGTTGAAACTTTTTCACATAAGCATCGAGCCCCAAACTTTAAGAAATCACAACTTTGGTTTCTTGCCAAACCACAGTTCATAAGGCGTCGTCTCAACGGATTTCGATGGTGCCCTATTTAAAGTGAATGCAGTTATATCTAATGCATAACCCCAAAACGATAGTGGTAAATCGGTAAGATACATCATAGATCGCACCATATCCAATAAAGTGCGGTTACGACGTTCGGACACACCATAATGCTGTGGTGTTCCAGGTGGCGTGAACTGTAAAACTATTCCACATTGTTTTATATGAAGGCCAAACTCGTAACTCAAATATTCTCCTCCACGATCAGATCGTAGAAAGTTGATTTTCTTGTTACGATGATTCTCCACTTCACTCTGAAATTCTTTGAACTTTTCAAATGTTTCAGACTTGTGTTTCATTAAGTAGATATACTCATATCTGCTCAAATCATCTTGTGAAGGTCAGAAAATAATGATACTCGCCACGAGCATCAACACTCATGGGATCGCATACATCGGTATGTATTATTTCCAACAAGTCAGTAGTTCGTTCCATTGTTCCGGAGAACGGAGTTTTAGTCATCTTGCCCATAAGGCACGGTTTGCAAGCATCAAATGATTCATAACCAAGTGATTCCTAAAATCCATCTTTATGGAGTTTCTTCATACGCTTTACACCGATATGACCCAAACAGCAGTGCCACAAATAAGTTGCACTATCATTATCAACTCTGCATCTTTTGGCTTCAACATTATGAATATGTGTATCACCATGATCAAGATTCAATAAACCATCAACATTGGGTGTATGACCATAGAAGGTTTTATTCATGTAAACAGAATAACAATTTATTCTCTATCTTAGATGAATAATCGTATCGTAATAAACATGATCTAATCATATTTATGCTCAACGCAAACACCAAATAACATTTATTTAGGTTCAACACTAATCTCGAAAATATAGGGAGTGTACGATGATGATCATATAAATCTTGGAACCACTTCCAACACACATCGTTACTTCACCCTCAACTAGTCTCTATTTATTCTGTAACTCATGTTTCGAGTTACTAACCTTAGCAACCGAACAAGTATCAAATACTCAGGGGCTACTATAAACACTAGTAAGGTACACATCAATAATCTGTATATCAAATATACCCTTGTTCACTTTGCCATCCTTCTTATCCACCAAATATTCAGGGCATTTCCGCTTCCTGTGACCATTTCCTTTGCAATAGAAGCACTTAGTTTTAGGCTTTGGTCCATCTTTGGGCTTCTTTACGGGAGTGACAACGTGCTTGCCATTCTACTTGAAGTTCCCTTTCTTTTCCTTTGCCCTTTTCTTGAAACTAGTGGTCTTATCAATCATCAACACTTGATGCTCTTTCTTGATTTCTACCTTCGTCGATTTGAACATCACGAAGAGCTCGGGAATCGTTTTCGTCATCCCTTGCATTATAGTTCATCACAAAGTTCCACTAACTTGGTGATGGTGACTAGAGAACTCTGCCAATCACTAAAGATTAACTCCCACTTGATTCAAGAGATTGTGGTACTCAGACAATCTAAGCACTTACTCACTAGTTGAGCAATTCTCCTCCATCTTTTAGGCGAAGTATTTGTCAGAGGTCTCATACCTCTTGACACGGGCATGAGTCTAAAATACCAATTTCATCTCATGGAACATCTCATATGTACCATGACATTTCAAAAACGTTTTTGTAGTCCCAGTTCTAAGCCATAAAGCATGGTGCACAAAAGTATCAAGTAGTCATCATATTGAGCTAGCCAAACGTTCATAACCTCTGTATCTGCTCCTGCAATAGGTTTGTCACATAGTGGTGCATCAAGGACATAATTCTTTTGTGCAGCAATGAGGATAAACCTCAGATCACGGACCAAGTCTGCATCATTGCTACTAACATTTTTCAACATAGTTTTTCTCTAGGAACATATCAAAATTAACATATGAAAGCAACAACGCGAGCTATTGATCTACAACATAATTTGCAAAATACTACCAGGACTAAGTTCATGATAAATTTAAGTTCCATTAATCATATTACTTAAGAACTCCCACTTAGATAGACATCTCTCTAATCATCTAAGTGATCACGTGATCCAAATCAACTAAACCATAACCGGTCATCACGTGAAATGGAGTAGTTTTCAATGGTGAACATCACTATGTTGATCATATCTACTATATGATTCACGCTCGACCTTTCGGCCTCAGTGTTCCGAGGCCATATCTGCATATGCTAGGCTCGTCAAGTTTAACCTGAGTATTCTGCGTGTGCAAAACTGGCTTGCACCCATTGTAGATGGACGTAGAGCTTATCACACCCGATCATCACGTGGTGTCTGGGCACGACGAACTTTGGCAACGGTGCATACTCAGGGAGAACACTTTTTATCTTGAAATTTAGTGAGAGATCATCTTATAATGCTACCGTCAATCAAAACAAAATAAGATGTATAAAATATAAACATCATATGCAATCAAAAATATGTGACATGATATGGCCATCATCATCTTGTGCCTTTGATCTCCATCTCCAAAGCATCGTCATGATCTTCATCGTCACCGGCATGACACCATGATCTCCATCATATTGATCTATATCAATGTGTCGTCACATGGTCGTCTCGCCAACTATTGCTCTTGCAACTATTGCTATCGCATAGCGATAAAGTAAAGCAATTATTTGGCGCTTGCATCTTATGCAATAAAGAGAAAACCATAAGGCTTCTGCCAGTTGCCGATAACTTCAACAAAACATGATCATCTCATACAACAACTTATATCTCATCATGTCTTGACCATATCACATCACAACATGCCCTGCAAAAACAAGTTATACGTCCTCTACTTTGTTGTTGCAAGTTTTACGTGGCTGCTACGGGCTGAGCAAGAACCGTTCTTACCTACGCATCAAAACCACAACGATAGTTCATCAAGTTAGTGTTGTTTTAACCTTCTCAAGGACCAGGCGTAGCCACACTCGGTTCAACTAAAGTTGGAGAAACTGACACCCGTCAGCCACCTGTGTGCAAAGCACGTCGGTAGAACCAGTCTCGCGTAAGCGTACACGTAATGTCGGTCTGGGCCGCTTCATCCAACAATACCGCCGAACCAAAGTATGACATGCTAGTAAGCAGTATGACTTGTATCGCCCACAACTCACTTGTGTTCTACTCGTGCATATAATTTCAACGCATAAAACCTAAGCTCGGATACCACTGTTGGGGAATGTAGTAATTTCCAAAAAATTCCTACGCACACGCAAGATCATGGTGATGCATAGCAACGAGAGAGGAGAGTGTTGTCCACGTACCCTCGTAGACCATAAGCGGAAGTGTTAGCACAACGCGGTTGATGTAGTCGTACGTCTTCACGGCCCGACCGATCAAGCACCGAAAGCACGGCACCTCCGAGTTCTTGCACACGTTCAGCTCGATGACGTCCCTTGAACTCCGATCCAACCGAGTGTCGAGGGAGAGTTCTGTTAGCACAACGGCATGGTGACGACAATGATGTTCTACCGATGCAGGGCTTCGCCTAAGCACCACTACAATATTATCGAGGTGGACTATGGTGAAGGGGGCACCGCACATGGCTAAGAGATCCAAGGGATCAATTGTTGTGTCTATGGGGTGCGCCCCTCCTCCGTATATAAAGGAGGAGAGGAGGGGGAGCACCGGCCCTCAACTATGGCGTGCCCTGGGGAGTCCTACTCCCACCGGGAGTAGGATTCCCCCCCTTCCATGTAGTAGGAGTAGGAATCAAGGAAAGGGAAGAAAGAAGGGAAGGAAGGAGGAGGCGCAGCCCCTCCCCCTAGTCCAATTCGGACTAGGCCTTGGGGGGCGCGTGGCCTGCCCTAGGCAGCCCCTCTCTCTTTCCCGTATGGCCCAATAAGGCCCAATACTTCTCCCCTGCGAATTCCCATAACTCTCCAGTACTCCGATAAATACCCGAATCACTCGGAACCTTTCCGAAGTCCGAATATAGTCGTCCAATATATCGATCTTTATGTCTCGACCATTTCGAGACTCCTCGTCATGTCCTAGATCTCATCCGGGACTCCGAACTACCTTTGGTACATCAAAACACATAAACTCATAATATAACTGTCATAAAACTTTAAAAGTGCGGACCCTACGGGTTCGAGAACTATGTAGACATGACCGAGACACATTTCCGGTCAATAACCAATAGCGGAACCTGGATGCTCATATTGGTTCCTACATATTCTACGAAGATCTTTATCGGTCAAACCGCATAACAACATACGTTGTTCCCTTTGTCATCGGTATGTTACTTGCCCGAGATTCGATCGTCGGTATCTCAATACCTAGTTCAATCTCGTTACCGGCAAGTCTCTTTACTCGTTCCATAATGCATCATCTCGTAACTAACTCAT
Organism: Triticum aestivum; assembly: GCF_018294505.1. Taxonomy (NCBI): domain Eukaryota; kingdom Viridiplantae; phylum Streptophyta; class Magnoliopsida; order Poales; family Poaceae; genus Triticum; species Triticum aestivum. Next base: position 598,953,699 of record NC_057810.1, read on the forward strand.
TAGTCACATTGCTTGCAAGGCTTATAGTGATGTACATTACCGAGAGGGCCCAGAGATACCTCTCCGACAATCGGAGTGACAAATCCTAATCTCGAAATACGCCAACCCAAAAAGTACCTTCAGAGACACCTATAGAGCACCTTTATAATCACCCAATTACGTTGTGACGTTTGATAGCACACAAAGTGTTCCTCCGGTAAACGGGAGTTGCATAATCTCATAGTCACAGTAACATGTATAAGTCATGAAGAAAGCAGTAGCAACATACTAAACGATCAAGTGCTAAGCTAACGGAATGGGTCAAGTCAATCACATCATTCTCCTAATGATGTGATCCCGTTAATCAAATGACAACTCTTTGTCCATGTCTAGGAAACATAACCATCTTTGATTACTGAGCTAGTCAAGTAGAGGCATACTAGTGACACTCAGTTTGTCTATGTATTCACACATGTATCATGTTTCCGGTTAATACAATTCTAGCATGAATAATAAACATTTATCATGAAATAAGGAAATAAATAATAACTTTATTATTGCCTCTAGGGCATATTTCCTTCAATACAGGCATCGGGAGAGTTTCGAGAGTACCGGGTAAAAATGGAGTGTCGGAGGGGTTACCGGAACCCCCCGGGGAAGCAATGGGCCAACATGGGCCATAGGGGAGAGAGAGGACAGGCCGGAAGGGGGTGCCCCCCATGGGGAGTCCGACTAGGACTAGGGGAGGGGGCACGGCGCCTCTTTCCCTCTCCTTCTCCCTCTCCCTTCCTTCTTCCCCCTTCCACCAAGTGGAATCCTACTAGGACTTGGAGTCCTAGTAGGACTCCCTCCTCTTGGCGCGCCCTATAGGGCCGGCCGGCCTCCCCCTCTCCTCCTTTACATACGGGGGCAGGGGGCACCCCAAAGCACAACAGACAATCTCTTAGCCATGTGCGGTGCCCCCCTCCACAGTTTAACACCTCGGTCATATCGTCGTAGTGCTTAGGCGAAGCCCTGTGCCGGTAACTTCATCATCACCGTCGCCACGCCGTCACACTGACGGAACTCTCCCTCGTCCTCAACTGGATCAAGAGCACGAGGGACGTCATCATGCTGAACGTGTGCTGAACACGGAGGTGCCATACGTTCGGTACTTGGATCGGTTGGATCGTGAAGACGTTCGACTACATCAACCGCGTTACTAAACGCTTCCGCTTTCGGTCTACAAGGGTACGTGGACACACTCTCCCGTCTCATTGCTATGCTTCTGCTAGATAGATCTTGCATGATCGTAGGAAATTTTTTGAATTACTACGTTCCCCAACATCCATAACATCAACGAGCAGAAGTAAAATGGCTTGCACAACATCGGTTCGTGAAATGGCTTGCGCAACATCAGTTCCCATGGCACCACATCACTCGGGGGAGGAGCATCACTGGAAATCTGGTGGCGACCTATGAAGCATCGACGCTAGTATGGGAATCCATACCACAATCGGGGATCGAGAGAGAAGCCATGGGAATTTGGGATGGACCAGAGTTGAATGGCAATGGGTAGGGTATAGGTGGGTACAACCCTTTTCTGGCCAAACCCATAAACACAAAAACTTTCTATACCCACCCATTTCAATATCCATGGGCACGAATTAACACCCATGCCCATACCCACCGGGAATCTATACCCACCGGGTACAATATGCAGTATTTACATACCAAAAAAGTAGAGAAATGAGTCTAGAATTCAAGTCATTATTGGTGATCAGTCTAGCATCGACGCGGCCTTCTCTGGTGGCTGCCCTATTAGAGGCGGGAAGGGAGTACAATAAGCGATTGATGGAAGCCTGACACAAAGGTATGCATCAGTGGTGTTAGAAGGGAGAGAGAGGGATTGGTGGAATAGTTCGTTGTATTGCTTGAGCCTTGTGGGCATATATATAGGAGTACAATGATCAACTTGGAGTACAAGACAAGGCATGACAAGTCCTAGTCTATCTTATGTTTCCTAATGAATCAATATACTCAACATCCCCCCGCAGTCACAACGATAGCGACGCAGACGTGATACTGGAGAAGAATCTGAAGGCAAACCGACGGACACCCCCCTACAGTCATAACGGTCGATGCATCACGGAAGTCATCACTCAAGCAAGGCGGTAGCCCTTTGTGCCGTTTGTCGAGGTAGCCGAGAGCGTGTGTGGGGAGCCGTGGTCAAGGTAGCCGTGCGAAGAATGCCATGGTCGATGTCGAGTCGGGGTGGCCGGTGTCGAGGAAGTCACCGTGGAGCCATGGGCGCAAGGAGGCGCCATGTTAGTCATAGGCGCAGTGGTGTCGAAGTAGTGGTGCGCCGGAAAGAAGATGGTGTTGACGAGGCGTTGTGCCGGGTTTGCAAAGCTTGGGGACACATCATAGACGAAGGCACGCACCGGTGTAGCCAGCACCGGGCATGTGTAGACGGATGAAGAAGAAGTTGACGAAGCGCCGACCAGGCTTGCATGTCATGGACGAAGGCAAGCATCGGTCTTGCCAGCACCGGGCATGCGTAGGTGAGGGACCTGCATGAGTTGTACGCCATGTTGAGGAGTCAGAGGGCCAGTAGAGAAGAAGACTCGACGATGGTTGTGGCGCCAATCGGCATGGGGGCTGATGTCACCAATGGTGGTCGGAGTAGATGAAGTGGTCAGGGTAGATGATGGCGACGCTGGCGACTGGCTAGTGCTGGACGAAGATGAAGGGGGTGGACGGGCAGCTGCAGCGACTATGGGGGTAGCGGCGGCGGCTAGGTTAGGAGCGTGGCAGCGTTGCTCGAAGGAGGCGAAGAACCCGACAGTGTGACGAAGATCGGCGCGGACGATGGCATTCCCGCGCCAAGGGAGACGGCGAAGTGGACTGCGGGTCGTGGCTCTACGGCCCGAAGGGGCAACGCAACGGCAGTAGGTAGGTCTGGGCAACGGCGGGAAGACCTTGAGGCGGCAGGGGTGACCACGGGCCGCGACGCGATGACCCAAAGGGTCGGCGCAGCAACGGAACCCGGGTCGGTGCAACTGCGGGAATGACTCAGGATGACAGCATAGACCGCGTGCCACGCTCGCTAGGGCCTGACAGGGCGACCCAGCGGTGGCACGAGGGTCGGTGCAGCCACTGGACGGCCTGGAGCGGACGGCCTCAGGGAGGCGATGGACCACGGGCCGCGATGCTATAGCCCGAAGGGGCGACGCATCAGTGACGTGGGTCGGTGCAGCCAGGAGAAGAACCATGAGGCGGCGGTGCTGCAGCCCAACGGGGCGACGCAGCGGCAGCCCGTAGCTCGATCGGTGAAGGGGCGCGCTGAACTCAGGGAACGATCTTCACGGGACCTGCGGAGGCGCGAGCAACCGACGGGCAAGATCGGTCACGGGGCGTAGATGAGGCGGATCACGGCGGCGGGCGGGTGATCAATTCGATCGGGCACGAAGTCAGGGACGCCACTCAGTCGAGGCGGGGTGGCGGCGGAGTTCGAAATAAAGCCGGCGACGGCGGGCAGCAGGGCGGCAGATACGTCTCCAACGTATCTATAATTTATGAAGTATTCATGCTGTTATTTTATGATTCTTGGGTGTTTTACAATCATTTTATAGCATCTTTATATCATTCTTGGGACTAACCTATTGACCCAGTGCCAGTTGGTGTTTTTTTTCTTGTTTTTTACATCACAGGAAATCAATATCAAATGGAGTCCAAACATCGCATAACTTTTTGGAGATTTTTTCTGGACCAGAAGGAACCCAATGGGCCTGAGCTGCACTTGGGGGGTGCCCCGAGGGGGCACAACCCACCACGGCACTGCAAGGCCCCCGGTGTGCCCAGGTGGGTTGTGCCCACCTCGGTGCCCTCCCGCACCCCCTCTTTGCACTATAAATTCCCAAATATTTTGAAACCCTTCGGGGTAGCCCTAGATCAGAAGTTCCGCCACCGCAAGACCTCTATATCCATGAGATCCAATCTAAACCCGGTTCTGGCACCCTGCCGGAGGAGGGAATCATCACCGGTGGCCATCTTCGTCATCCCGGCGGCCACCACGATGAGCAGGGAGTAGTCCACCCTCGGGGCTGAGGGTTTGTAATAGTAGCTATGTGTTTAATCTCTCTCTCTCTCTCTCGTGTTCTTGAGATGTCACGATCTTGATGTATCGCGGTCTTTTTTAATATAGTCAGATCATATGGTGTTTTCCCCTCTCTATCTTGGTGTGATGAATTGAGTTTTTCCCTTTGAGATTTCATTGTTATCCGATTGAATACTTTTATGGATTTGAGAACACTTGATATATGTCTTGCAATTGAATACTCGTGGTGACAATGGGGTATCGCATTGATTCACTTGATATATGTTTTGGCACTCAACTCGCGGATTCCCGCGGTGACATTGGGGTAATCTATGCATGGGGGTTTATGCACATTCTTGTCGTTTGTTTCTCCGGTAGAAATCTTGGGGCACTCTTTGAAGTTCTTTGTGGTGGATTGAGTATAATGAATATGAATTTGCTTTGGTGTTATTTTAGTACAAACTCTAGGATAGATCGAATGGAAAGAAGAGCTTTGTGTTATTTAAGTACGAACTCTTGAATAGATCGAATGGAAAGAATAGCTTTGAGGTGGTCTCATACCCTATAGACAATTTATTCTTATGTTCTCTGCTAGATAGGAACTATGGAGTGATTCTTCATCGCACTATGAGGGATAATCATATGATCCAACTATGTTAGCATTGTTGAGAGATTGCACTAGTGAAAGTATGCACCCTAGGCCTCATTTTCCATCATTGCAATACCGTTTGTGCACCATTTTACTATTTACTACCTTGCTGTTTTTTATTGTTCGCACTACAAAAACTCATATCTGCTATCCATACTACACTTTTATCACCATCTCTTCGCCGAACTAGTGCACCTATACAATTTGCCATTGTATTGTGTGTGTTGCAGACACAAGAGATTTCTTGTATTTGGTTGCAGGGTCGTTTGAGAGAGACCATATTCATCCTACACCTCTCACGGATTGATAAACCTTAGGTCATCCACTTGAGGGAAAATTGCTACTGTCCTACAAAACTCTGCGCTTGGAGGCCCAACACGTGTCTACAAGAATAAAGTTGCATAGTAGACATCAAGCTCTTTTCTAACGCCGTTGCCGGGGAGGTGGGTGCTTAAAGTTATATCTTTAGATCTTGCAATCGAATCTTTTAGTTTCTTGTTTTATCACTAGTTTGGTTTATAAAAGAAAACTACAAAAAATGGAATTAAGGTTGCATCATATTATTGATCATCTTTATAATATCTTTCTTGAAAATGATGGTTCGGAAAGTTGTGCTCAATTCTTAGAAGAAGAATGCTATAAAATGTTTGGCATGAACTCTTTGAATATCCATGATGCTAATGATATGCAAAGCCACAAGCTTGGGGATGCTATGTTTGATGAAGATGATATTTTTAGTCCCCCAAGTTTTGATGAGCAAGTTTATTATGATGAAAGCATGCCTCCTATCTTTGATGATTATGGTGATGACATGTATGCTATAAAGAATAATTATAACCATGAAATTTGTCATCATGATTTAATTTTCACTCCCATGATAGTTATTTTGTTGAGTTTTCTCCCACTACTATTCATGAGACTAAATTTGCTTATGTGGAGAGTAAGAAAATTTCTATGCTTATGCATCATTAAAAGAATGTTATATGTGATGGTTATATTCTTGAATTTCTTCATGATGCTACTGAAAATTATTATGGGGGAGGAACTTATGCTTGTAGGAATTGCAATAATATCAAGTTTCCTCTCTATGTGTTGAAAATCTTGAAGTTGCACTCGTTTTGCCTTCCTATGTTAGTTGATTCTTGTTCCCGTGAATTATTTTCTCACAAAATCCCTATGCATAGGAACTGAGTTATGATCAAATGTACTTGCCATGTAATTCATGATGCTCTTTTTCATGTTTCAATTCTTATCTTTTATGCGAGCATCATTGAAATCATCATGCCTAGCTAAAAGGCATTAAAGAAAAGTGCTTGTTGAGAGACAACCCAACACTTTTACTTACTGTTTTTGTGTGTTCACATGATTAGGATACTGTAGTAATCATGTTTTATTGCTTTTGTTTCAATAAAGTGCCAAGTAAAGCCTTTAGGATCATGTTGGGTGATGGTTGATTTGATCTTGCTGAAAAACAAAAACTTTTGCGCTCACGAATATAACTCTCATTTTTAACAGAAGAGTGATTTTTAGTTGATTCCTTTTGCAGAAGATTAATATACAAATTGCTCACGTGGTCCAATTTTTTTTCAGAATTTTTGGAGTATCAGAAGTATGGTTTGAGTACAGATTACTACATACTATTCTGTTTTTGACAGATTCTGTTTTCAATGCATAGTTTGCTTGTTTCCTTGTTTCTATGGCTTATATTGCTATAAATTGTGTAAATAATATGATACAGTAGGCATTGTGTGTAAATAATTATGGATCTTTTCTTTTACAGTACCAAACGTGAAATGGTTTGCTCTTTATCATACTAGCCTATCTCACGATGTTCCGTTAAGTTTTGTGTGATTGAAGTTTTCAAGTTTTGGATGAGATGTCGATATGAGGAGAATAATGAGTGACAAGATCCTAAGCTTGGGGATTCCCAAGGCACCCCCAAGGTAATATTCAAGGAAGATCCAAGCAACTAAGCTTGGGGATGCCCCGAAAGGCATCCCCTCTTTCGTCTCCAACATTATCGGTAACCTCACTCGGAGCTATGTTTTCATTCGTCACATGATATGTGTTTTACTTGGAGCGTCATTTTATTTTGCTAGGATTTGCTTGCTGTTATTTAGAATAATGTTTTCCATCTTTTATTTCAATAAAAGTGGCAATGATAGCCTTTGCCATGCTTATTTTGCAAGTATACTTGTTGCTGTTTGAAAACAGAAAGTTTATAGATGCTGCAAAAATTCCCTAGAAAAGTCAGAATATGGTAAATTGTTGAAACTTTTTGAAAAATAAGATCTGATAAATTTTATATAGTGTAGTATTTTTCTCATAATTGTTGGAGTTAGGGAAGTATGATGAATCTTGCATTCTTTACAGACTGTACTATTTCGGTAGATTGCTGTTATGTTTGCATTGTTTGCATATGTTTGCTTGTTTAATAATTCTATTTGAGGATAGGAGTATTAAATATGCAGATGCATTTAGTATGCAATGTTGAATAATAATTTTAGTGTTTTTCTACAGTAGAGAATGATAAAGTTTTGCATTGGTTTATACTAACTTTTCTCACGAGTTCTTGTTGAGTTTTGTGTGGATGAAGTTTTTGAGATTTAGGGAAACCGTGATATGAGAGGAATTAAGGAGACACAAAAGCTCAAGCTTGTGGATGCCCAAGGCATCCCAAGCTAATATTACAATAAGTATCAAGCATCTAAGGTTGGGGATGCCCTGGTAGGCATCCCACCTTTCTTCTTCAACAATTATCGGTTAGTATTGGTTGAGCCTAAGTTTTTGCTTCTTCACATGATGTGTGCTATTCTTAGAATGTCATTTATTTTCATTTTTCTTGATGTTTTAATAAGATACTTAGACCTGAAAGTTTTTAAATAAAATAGAGTCCTCAAATAGGAAGCTAGGTAAGCGGCATTCACATCCCGTCAACGAAGCTCTTTTCTATGGATTTGCTCTAGTGCTTCTGTAGGACCTTGAAGTATGTCTAAAGGGGGGTGATTAGACTACTTGACCAATTAAAAACTTAGCCTTTTCCCAATTTTAGAGTTTGGCAGATTTTAGCTATCTTAGGACAAGTCAAGCAATCATCATACAATTCAAGCAAGCATGCAAAGAGTATATAGGCAGCGGAAAATAAAGCATGCAACTTGCAAGAAAGTAAAGGGAAGGGTTTGGAGGATTCAAACGCAAGTGGAGACACGGATGTTTTTGGCATGGTTCCGATAGGTGGTGCTATCGTACATCCACGTTGATGGAGACTTCAACCCACGAAGGGTAACGGTTGCGCGAGTCCACGGAGGGCTCCATCCACGAAGGGTACACGAAGAAGCAACCTTGTCTATCCCACCATGGTCGTCGCCCACGAAGGACTTGCCTCACTAGTGGTAGATCTTCACGAAGTAGGCAATCTCCTTGCCCTTACAAACTCCTTGGTTCAACTCCACAATCTTGTCGGAGGCTCCCAAGTGACACCTAGCCAATCTAGGAGACACCACTCTCCAAGAAGTAACAAATGGTGCGTTGATGATGAACTCCTTGCTCTTGTGCTTCAAATGATAGTCTCCCCAACACTCAACTCTCTCTCATAGGTTTTGGATCTGGTGGAAAGAAGATTTGAGTGGAAAGCAACTTGGGGAAGGCTAGAGATCAAGATTCATATGGTAGGAATGGAATATCTTGGCCTCAACACATGAGTAGGTGGTTCTCTCTCAGAAATGGTAAGTTGGAAGTGTAGGTTTGTTCTGATGGCTCTCTCCATGAATGAAGAGGAGGTGGAGAGGTATATATAGCCTCCACACAAAATCTAACTGTTACACACAATTTACCAAACTCGGTGGGACCGAATCATCAAACTCGGTCGGACCGATTCAGTAAACCTAGTGACTGTTAGGATTTTCAGTGGGACCGAAATGCAACTCAGTAAGACCGATATGGTTAGGGTTAGGGCATAACGTAATCTCGGTAAGACCGATTACACAATCTCGGTGAGACCGATTTTGGTAATTAGCTAACCAGAGAGTTGGTCAGGTAAACTCGGTGGGACCGATTTGCTCTTTTCGGTGAGACCAAAATGTTACAAAAGGGAAACAGAGAGTTTACATTGCAATCTCGGTGGGAGCGATCGCTCACTTCGGTTAGACCGAAACGTTACAAAGGGAAACAGAGAGATTACAATCCCATCTCGGTGAGACCGAGATCCCTATCGGTAGGACCGATTTGCCTAGGGTTTGTGGCACTGGCTATGAAATTAGAACTCGGTGATGCCGGATAGGAAGAATCGGTGTGACCGATTTTGGATTTAGGTTTAGGTCATTTGTGGATGTGGGAAAGTAGTTGAGGGTTTTTGGAGCATATCACCAAGCACATGAAGCAAGAGGCTCATTAAGCAACACCTCATCCCTCCTTGATAGTATTGGCTTTTCCTATAGACTCAATGTGATCTTGGATCACTAAAATGTAAAATGAAGAGTCTTGAGCTTTTGAGCTTGAGCCAATCCTTTGTCATTAGTATTTTGAGGGATCCACTTTCATCATGCATGCCATGCCATTCATTGAGCTTTCCTGAAATAATAGTCTTGGAATAGCATTAGCTCAATGAGCTATATGTTGTTATGAATTACCAAAACCACCTAGGGATAGTTGCACTTTCAATCTCCCCCTTTTTTGGTAATTGATGACAACATATAGATCAAAGCTTCGACAAATGATAATATGATTGAAAAACATCGTCGCTTTGAGAAGTATGTGATAAGCAAGAGCTCCCCCTAAATTTGTGCATAGTTTAAGATTTGCTTTGGACTGCAAATGCACAAGGAATTAGGCTCATGGGTTACTCTTCTATGTCACATACATCTTGGTGGAGCGCTCAAAATGATAAAGATTGAATACATGCACTCATCACCAAGCAAAGTGAATGATCACATATGGATAGATAAGATAATATCATCAAACATGCATAAGTGTAGCTTATGATCAAACACATGATCATCAATGTCTCACAAAAGCAACATAGTATCTCAAGCAATCAAAAGCAAACAAAGTTTAACCACCAAAGCAAGAGAGAACAAAAGCAACACTCTCTCTCTCTCTCGAAGCCTATGATCTATACATTTTTCTCCCCCTTTGGCAACAAGTTACCAAAAAGTTCATAGAAAATGCATAGTGCTAGATCGACTCTCAAGCTTGATCTTCAGGTGGTGGTGTAGAGATGGCTCCTTGGACGAAGGCTTCAGTTGATGTAGAGGGAGCTGGAGGAGTTGGTGCTGGAGCTGGTTGCACTGGAGCTGTAGCTGGTGCAGATGATGTGGCTCTAGTGTCTGGCACAGGCACTGCAGCTGACCTCTGAGCTCTAGGCACTCTGGCAAATACATTAGTGGTAGTCTTGCCCTTCCTCTCCTGCATCTCATCCTGTAGCTTCTCCACAACTGGCTGAATCTCAGTTACTTTGACATCTAGATCATAGAATTTTTGTTCCATGATTCTTTCCAAGCTCTCCTGGTTTGGAGTTAGGGTGGCCAACCCCTTCTCAATCCTCAGTGTTGATGCTATCAAGTAACCAAGCTGCTCCTTCTTGTTCTTCAGAAAGTACTCAGATGCCTCCTCTTGAGTTGGCATCTTGGCAGCCTTCTCTTTCCTTGCCTTCTCCTTCTTCTCTTGAGCTTGTACTGATGATGGTTCATTCTCAGTCATGACAACCTGATTGTCCTCAAAGTCTAGATAAAGAGGAAAATGTTCCTTATCCAATAGATATTTTCCTGTGCCCATCTTTGAGTTAATCAACTCCTGAATCTGAGGGGCATATCCACAGCTTCTCTTTTGATCTGCTGCTATCCTCTTAACGGTCTCAACCATAAGGTTCATGACCTTGAATTTCTGTGGCACATCAAATATATGCAACATGTTGATTGCATGCCCTCTAATCATGTTGTGGTCACCAGACTTGGGCAACAGAGTGTGCCTTAGGATCCAGTTGATCGTAGGCAGCCCTGACAGAAGAAAGTGGACTGATCCAAAGGAGAAAGTCTCTAGAGCTTTGTCTGGGATCTCCTTGTACATATGTGCCATGGTATTGTGTCCCATTTTCTTCTTGGCATAGACATCCAAGTCATCTTCACTCTTCTTGGGGGCATTGATCAGTTTTGCCCACTCCTCAATGGTTGACTGGTACCTCGTACCTTCTGACATCCACACTATTCTGCCATCTGGATAGAAGTGTGTTGTGGAGTAGAATTGCATAATGAGTTCATCATTCCAGTTGGTGAGCTTCTGCCCAAACAAATTTGCAACTCCACAAGCTTCAAAACTGTCATACACTCCAGGATGGTGTTCTTCATTTTCCTTCATGTAGGTCCAGTCGACCCACCTCATATCACACACTATGGGCTTCTTGTCCAACAAAATTGTCTCATAGAAGTCCTGTTGTTCCTTTGTGTGGAACCTGTAATCAACAGCAGTCCTTCTCCTTGTGGCATATGGATCTGTCATCCTCCATAGCCTCAACCCTGAGTCTCTTCTGATGTTCATGTCCTCAGCCACAGGATGGGCATCATTATGGTCTGGTATCTTGGGCTTGAGCTTCCTCAGGACTTGTCCTTCTTCATCTTCCTCATCAGCAACTTCAGGCACTGGGTCCTTGTTCTTCTCAGCAGCTGGAATACTCCTGGTATTCCTCTTTGGTGCAAGCTTGGGCTTGGGGGCAGCTTTGGGTGCTTCCTTGGGCTTTGATGTTGCCGCCCCTGACTTAATTGCATCACCCATAAGCTTTTGTGCCTTGGGTGCTGGTGCAGCAACCTCTTCTTCCTCTTCCATCATGGAAGGTTGCCCAACAACTCTGGCTATGGTCTTTTTGTCCCTTTCTTTCCTTTTCTTTCCTTCTGCAGCAGGCTCTTTGGATTGGGATTCCAAAGGAATTTGAGTGGAGACTCTGGCTTTGGACATTGGTTGTCTTCCTGCAGGCCTTTTAATCTTCATGCCTGGCTTTACTGCAGTTGAGCTGAACTTCTTCTTGAGCTCTACTTTCTTGGAAGTAGCCTCATCCTCTTCTGCTCTATAATCCTCATCCTCAGAATCTGAGGTTCTCTTCTTCCTTGTCCTGGTGGCAGCTTTAGGCAGGTTGCTTGGGGTGCTCCTGCTGCCTTCATCTGAAGTGCTAGAGGGACTAGTGCCCTCACTCATGTGCATCTGCTCTTCTGACCTGTTCTGACTATCACTCTGGTTTGACATGCTGCAAATCACTGACTGCTGACCCTGTGAAGAGTTATAGATGAGATAGAGTGGATGAGCATCACAAAATGCAGAGATTTTTGCAAAAGAATGATTCAAAAATTCAGTTTTAGTTTTCTACAGAAAGCATTTCGGATCAACCGTTTTTCAAACTCGGTGATACTGAATCAGTTTTGGAACCTAAACTGATGAACTCGGTTGGACCGAGTCATAGTTCGGTGGCACCGAGACTGCTAGGGTTTCACAAAGTCCTAAAATTGGTCTCACCGATTAGCAATTCTCGGTCAGACCGAGAGTTACTAGTGCAATGGCATTAGCCAAATCGGTGGGACCGAGTTTTTCAACTCGGTGGGTCCGAGATGGTTTCGGCGGAAACCTAACCCTAAATTTTCAAATCTCATCTAATCTAAGGATTGCATTGACTGGATAGGAGTGTTTCAATCATGGCCAGAATCATTAAGAACACAATGTGCTAGGAATCGGACGAGGATAGCAGGGTGGGCATTCGGTAGAAACCGAAAATTCGGTTTCTACTGTTCGGTTTATTTTGAAATTCGGTTAGCAAAATTAAAAACCGAAATTAGCAAGCAAAGAATGCTAACCGAAAATTCGGTTAACTAATTATTTCGGTTCAGTTTTCGGTTTATGCCGAACACTGCTCAGGAGCTGATGCTTCTACTGTCAGGACTGTACACCCCAGTGTTATATAACCCAGTGTCTTGTCGCATTGAGCTTCACAAGCGATGTGGGACTAAACTCATATGCCGATGGCCACTGCGCACTCCATCCAGTTAACATACGCACTAGTTGTTGTGTGGGCCTTGTAGTTAGTGGAGGGCCCAGACCTATAAACCGAGCTCTAGCTAGTAGCTACCGGCTTAGCATGCATGCATGCATGCATTAGGCCAGAACGTGGGACAGAGCTGCGTGGCTGGACGCACGGTGTGTGCCTCCAAAACAATTAAAATATTTGGTCGCTCATACGCTGCATGGCCGGATGCGCGCATGCGGTCGACGGTCACATCACAGCGTTTGGCGATACGCGGGAGCCTCGTTCGGTTTTTCTTCCGGTTATCGGTTTAATACCGAACCAACCGATTTAAATTCGGTTATTGACTCTAAAAACCGAATTTAATAGTGGCAGTATAAAAAACCGAAAATTCGGTTTATTCGGTTTCGGTATCGGTTCGGCATTCGGTTGGTCGGTTTGTATGCCCACCCCTAGATAGCACTGTGACCGAGTCCATACCCTAGCTTGGTGATGAACTCGCTACGGCGACAACGGCGGGGGTGAAATCCGTTGACAGCGGTGGAGACCAGCGATCGGAGGCGGCTGGCGACGAGGAGACGATCCGGAGACCCTGATGGCAGAGCGAGCTATTGCGCGGGCGAAGAGATTTGGAGAAATTTCCAAATTTTTTGCCTGTGACTATATATAGCCCGACCCTGTCGGTGTGACCGAGTGGAACAACTCGGTGGCACCGAGATGCATAATTGTGTACAGTTACAGCAACTCGGTGTGACCGAAAAGTTCAAATCGGTTGCACCGAGATTGAAAACCTAGATCGACTTAGTGATCTCGGTGGGATCGAAATGGAGGAATTGGTCAAACCGAGAATCACAAAGAATTTTTGGAAGTTTAAGTCTATGACGAATCGGGGACTCCGAGTGCTCCTCACACAGAGTGGTTCGAATATGACTTGATCAAATTTTGTGATGTAGCATGAATAGAGTTTGAGACGAGAAAAGCATAGATAGCTAGAGAAGGTTCTTAGGCATTCTTGTCCATCCACTTGGCAAAAAGAAAAAGAACAAACAATCAAAGCAACAAGTGGATGTCCTCGAATGAGTAAAATATGCACCAACATGCTCACACAATAAGATGGCAAATGAAATATGTGGCAAAACATGCACAACCAATTCTAGCATCTATCAAAACAATTGGCGATGACTAGGTCATCTATATATGAGTATATTTACTTAGGAGTCAAATGAAAACATTTGATCATAGGTCATACTCATCGTTTAAGCTTAAGTGGGGTTACCACTTTTACATAATGCATTGATGTGTTCACACCATTAGAGTTGCTTTGACTCAATTCTTAGAGTTAAGCTCCCCCTAGATGTGAGATCCCCTTTTAGAGGGATGAACTAACCTTGGGTTTTGTCGATGATGACTTCATGTAGGTGTTGAAGATGTGGATGCACAAGGTTGATGTAGATCATTTGGAGCAATCCTTTGGAGTGAGTTGCACTTTCAACATACCTACATGGGTTAGTCCCACAAGGAACAAACAAGAATATCCATAGACATAGAGTGATGCACACACAAGATAATGTCCATGAAGTCACTAGGTTACCTTGTCCCTTGCCTTACCAACATGAGGGTTTGTGACTCCTTGAACTAGTGCAAGATGTGGAAGTTGATTGCACTTGTTGTTGCCAAAAAGATATGAGTGAAGAATGTTGGTGGAGTCACCCTCAAGAACTCTCTAGTTCTTCTTCTTCAGGATCCACATCATCTTGATGGGAATCCTTGGAGTTGTAGTTGTACTTGATGAAGTAGAACTTGACGTAGTCTTGGGAACCCACTTGACCAAAGCCTTAGGTGCTTCTTTAAATGCATCAGTCTCTTCTTGAAGCTTGTTCTTGCCTTTGTTCTTATGGTCTTGTGGTGGAAGATCATCTTGTGCTTGTGTTCCTTTGAAGGAAGTAGGATCATACTTCTCTTGTTGAGGAACAAACTTCATCTTGGGGTATTGATCTTCTTCCCACTCAACTCCATTGGCATTGAACTTTCGTTCAAAACCAACACCTTGATTTTTCCAGTGCCTTCCTTGCTTGCGTACAATTTCCTCGAATTGCTTACTCCCGGCAAGGCTCTTGTATACACCTTTCTCTATAATTCCCTTCAATAAGCTATTTTCTTGCTCAAGTGTAACTTGGCTAAGAGAATCATTAGTGGAATCAAGAGAACTACTAGAAGCAACAATATTGGATTTTGACATTATTATTGTTACTACTAGAGGAAGTATCTTTCTTGTACTTGTTACTAGACTTGACTTGAGGCATGTAAGTAGATAAGAGTAAACGCTTGGCAATGTAAGAAGAACTTTTCTTGCGGAGATCATCATTGGTTGCTTTTAAGAACTCATGCTCTTGCTCAAAATTGAGCTTTTCAAAGCGTAACTTCTCATGAGCCCTTAAAAGTTCTCGATGATCTTCGAAGATAGTTTCATGAGCCAACTTAAGAGTGTTTAGTTCTTTAGTTAGAAGCTCAATCTTCTCCTTATCATTGTCATTCGTTTTATCTTGATTAGAATGATTAATTGACGTTTCATCATAGTATTCATCACTAGAGTTGTCAACAAGTAGATCATCATCCACAAGCAAGTCATATTCATCACTATTGAAATCAACATACTCGGGATGTGTTACCTTTGGACCTTTGGCCACGAAGCATCTTCCAATTCCTTCATTTGGTGAGTCAAATATGTCGTAGGAGTTGGTTGACACAAGTGCTAGACCGGCAACACCTTCATCTTGAGTATATTCGGAGTCGGAGTGATAGCTTCTCTCGGAGTGATGGTCGGAGTCGGAACCGGATACCCATTCACCAACATGAGCTTGATGTCTTCATTTTGTGTAGCTCCTTGATGACTTGTCCTTCCTTTCTGAATCCTTGCTTCTCCGTGAGGGTCTTCGTTCATAACGATCATCTCTACTCCTCCTCTCTCTTGGTGGTGATTCTTCTCTTTTGCTTCTTCTTTTTGGAGAATCTTCTCTTCTTTTGTAGGGTGTCGTACACTCATTGGAATAGTGTCCGGGTCTCCCACAATTGTAGCAATTTCGCTCTCGACTAGAAGATCTTTTGTCATTGTAGGACCTTGACTTGGAGCTACTTTCTTTACTTCTACTCTTTTAGAATTTGTTGAAGTTCTTCACCATTAAGCTCAATTCTTCGTTGAAGGTTTGTTTCTCACTTGATGATGTGGGGGCTTCACATGAGGCTTTGTAAGCACCACTTGACTTGTTGTGAAGTTCCTCCTTATCCTTAAGTGACATCTCATGAGCAACAATTCTTCCAGTGACTTCTGTTGGCTTGAGATCTTTGTAGTTTGGCATCATTTGGATCAATGTGCACACGGTATCATACTTTCCATCCAATGCTCTTAGGATCTTCTTGATGATGAATCTGTCGGTCATCTCTTCACTCCCTAAGCCGGTAATCTCATTTGTGATAAGTGCAAGCCTAGAGTACATTTCAGTTACACCTTCACCATCCTTCATTTTGAACTTGTCAAGCTGACTTTGGAGCACATCCAACTTGGATTCCTTGACGGAGTCGGTACCTTCATGCATATCAATCAAAGTATCCCAAATTTCCTTTGCATTCTCAAGACGGCTGATTTTGTTGAATTCTTCGGGGCACAATCCGTTGAAGATGATATCACAAGCTTGACCGTTGTACTGCAGCATCTTCAATTCTTCCGCATTAGCTTCACGGTTCGGCTCTCTCCCATCAAAGAATTCACCTTGCAAGCCAATACAAATAATTGCCCAAACGGCAGGGTTATGTCCGAGAATATGCATTTTCATCTTATGCTTCCAACTAGCAAAATTAGTACCATCAAAGTAAGGACCTCTACGGTGATAATTTCCCTCACTAGACGCCATACTCTCCTAGGTTGTGAAACCAAGGCTATGACCATCAAAAGCTATGGAAATCAAAGCAAATAGAGACCAAAGCTCTGATACCACTTGTAAGACCTTGAAGTATGTCTAGAGGGGGGTGATTAGACTAATTGACCAATTAAAAACTTAGCCTTTTCCCAATTTTAGAGTTTGGCAGATTTTAGCTATCTTAGGACAAGTCAAGCAATCATCATACAATTCAAGCAAGCATGCAAAGAGTATATAGGCAGCGGAAAATAAAGCATGCAACTTGCAAGAAAGTAAAGGGAAGGGTTTGGAGGATTCAAGCTCAAGTGGAGACACGGATGTTTTTGGCGTGGTTCCGATAGGTGGTGCTCTCGTACATCCACGCTGATGGAGACTTCAACCCACGAAGGGTAACGGTTGCGCGAGTCCATGAAGGGCTCCACCCACGAAGGGTCCACGAAGAAGCAACCTTGTTTATCCCACCATGGCCGTCGCCCATGAAGGACTTGCCTCACTAGCGGTAGATCTTCATGAAGTAGGCGATCTCCTTTCCCTTACAAACTCCTTGGTTCAACTCCACAATCTTGTCGGAGGCTCCCAAGTGACACCTAGCCAATCTAGGAGACACCACTCTCCAAGAAGTAACAAATGGTGCGTTGATGATGAACTCCTTGCTCTTGTGCTTCAAATGATAGTCTCCCCAACACTCAACTCTCTCTCATAGGTTTTGGATCTGGTGGAAAGAAGATTTGAGTGGAAAGCAACTTGGGGAAGGCTAGAGATCAAGATTCATATGGTAGGAATGGAATATCTTGGCCTCAACACATGAGTAGGTGGTTCTCTCTCAGAAATGGTAAGTTGGAAGTGTAGGTTTGTTCTGATGTCTCTCTCCATGAATGAAGAGGAGGTGGAGAGGTATATATAGCCTCCACACAAAATCTAACTGTTACACACAATTTACCAAACTCGGTGGGACCGACTCATCAAACTCGGTCGGACTGATTCAGTAAACCTAGTGACCGTTAGGATTTTCAGTGGGACCGAAATGCAACTCGGTAAGACCGATATGGTTAGGGTTAGGGCATAACGTAATCTCGGTAAGACCGATTACACAATCTCGGTGAGACCGATTTTGGTAATTAGCTAACCAGAGAGTTGGTCAGGTAAACTCGGTGGGACCAATTTGCTCTTTTCGATGAGACCGAAATGTTACAAAAGGGAAACAGAGAGTTTACATTGCAATCTCGGTGGGACCGATCGCTCACTTCGGTTAGACCGAAACGTTAAGAAGTGAAACAGAGAGATTACAATCCCATCTCCGTGAGACCGAGATCCCTATCGGTAGGACCGATTTGCCTAGGGTTTGTGGCAGTGGCTATGACATTAGAACTCGGTGACACCGGATAGGAAGAATCGGTGTGACCTGTTTTGGCTTTAGGTTTAGGTCATTTGTGGATGTGGGAAAGTAGTTGAGGGTTTTTGGAGCATATCACCAAGCACATGAAGCAAGAGGCTCATTAAGCAACACCTCATACCTCCTTGATAGTATTGGCTTTTCCTATAGACTCAGTGTGATCTTGGATCACTAAAATGTAAAATGAAGAGTCTTGAGCTTTTGACCTTGAGCCAATCCTTTGTCATTAGTATTTTGAGGGATCCACTTTCATCACCCATGCCATGCCATTCATTGAGCTTTCCTGAAATAATAGTCTTGGAATAGCATTAGCTCAGTGAGCTATATGTTGTTATGAATTACCAAAACCACCTAGGGATAGTTGCACTTTCAGCTTCACTTATATCCTGTGAGTAAATTGTTGAATACATTTAATATCATGAAGTTGAAATTACATGTTCATATCATGGCTAGTGGTAGCTTCACATTGTGTTTAGAAAATGAGAGCTTTGAAGCTTGACAATCACAATATTGGTCATACAAGCAATTCACGAATAATTAGTATAAGGAAGAGAACTTTCACATGCAAATACACTATCTTGGAAATCTTTTGTGATTATGAGCTCCCATCAAAATATTATATGCCAAAATTGTTGATGTTGGACAAGGAAGACAACGTAATGTTTTATGTTTGTTTATATTCACATAGAAGTTATATTGTCATAGATCCTTCAACATGTGGTGCTTGCCCCCTATCTTTGCTAGCCAAAAATTCCACACCAAGTAGAGATACTACTTGTGCATCCTAAAACCCTTAAACCCAAATCTTATTTTCAAGAGTCCACTATACATACCTAAGGATTGAGCAAGATCCTTCAAGTAAGTTGTCATCGGTGCAATAAGGCAATAAAAATTGCTTCTAAAAGTGTTAGATAATTTAGTGTAAGAGAAAATTGAGCGTTTTACGAACTTGTGATGGAAAAGCAATAAAAGCGACAGACTGCATAATAAAGGTTGCTATCATAAGGGGCAATATAATGTGACGTTCTTTTGCACTAAGGGGTTGAGCATACAAACAAATAATCGCATGGTAACCTCTGCTTCCCTCTGCGAAGGGCCTATCCTTTACTTTTCAGTGTTTACTTTTATGGAAAGAGTCAAAGTTTTTCTTATTCCTTTTTATTTTTCTCTTTTGGCAAGCATCATGTGGTGAGGAAAGATCTAGGCACATATATCCAGTTGGATATGGGTAGCATGAGTTATTATTGTTGACATCACCCAAAGGTGAATACGTTGGGAGGCAAAATTATAAGCCCCTATCTTTCTATGTGTCCGGCTGAAATGTTTTGCTCATGTGTATGCAGTGAGTGTTAGCAATGATAGAAGACTATATGATGGTTGAGTATGTGGAGCTCTTACTTAGACTCTATTGAATAAGTTGAATTGCAATTGCTTGGTGACTGAGAACATAGGTTGTTGAGTTTTAAGAGAATCCATTGTTTGAACCTCAACATGTGAATTGGTTGCTACTATAACATGAGAAGTCTTATAAGAAAGAATTGATGTTATGATGCTAGAAAAGGTGATTGAAATTATCATTAATCAAACTTATGCACTTTGCTAGCATTGACACTTCATAAATTATTTCTTTTATCATTTACCTACTCGAGGACGAGTAGCAATTAAGCTCGGGGATGCAGAAACATCTCCAACGTATCTATAATTTATGAAGTATTCATGCATTTATTTTATCATTCTTGGGTGTTTTACAATCATTTTATAGCAACTTTATATCATTTTTTGGGACTAACCTATTGACCCAATGCCCAGTGCCAGTTGATGTTTTTTGCTTGCTTTTTACATCGCAGGAAATCAATATCAAACGGAGTCCAAACACCGCGTAACTTTTTGGAGATTTTTTCTAGACCAGAAGGAACCCAATGGGCGTGAGCTGCACCTAGGGGGTGCCCCAAGGGTGGCACAACCCGCCAGGGCGCGCCAGCTCCCCCTGGCGCACCCAGGTGAGTTGTGCCCACCTCGGTGGCCTCCCGCACCCCCTCTTTGCACTATAAATTCCCAAATATTCTGAAACCCTTCGGGGTAGCCCTAGATCAGAAGTTCCGCCGCTGCAAGGCCTCTGTATCCACGAGATTCAATCTAGATCCCATTTCGGCACCCTGCCGGAGGGGGGAATCATCACCGGTGGCCATCTTCATCATCCCGATAGCCACCATGAAGAGGACAGGTAGTCCACCCTCGGGGCTAAGAGTTTGTACCAGTAGCTATGCGTTTAATCTCTCTCTCTCTCTCTCTCTCTCGTGTTCTTGAGATGTCGCGATCTTGATGTATCGTGGGCTTTGTTAATATAGTCGGATCATATGGTGTTTTCCCCTCTCTATCTTGTTGTGATGAATTGAGTTTTTCCCTTTGGTATTTCATTGTTATAGGATTGAATACTTTTATGGATTTGAGAACACTTGATATATGTCTTGCAATTGAATACTCGTGATGACAATTGGGTATCGTATTGATTCACTTGACATATGTTTTGGCACTCAACTCGCGGATTTCCGCGGTGACATTGGGGTAATCTATGCATAGGGGTTGACGCACGTTCTCGTCGTTTGTTTCTCCAGTAGAAATCTTGGGGCACTCTTTGAAGTTCTTTGTGTTGGATTGAGTATAATGAATATGAATTTGCTTTGGTGTTATTTTAGTACGAGCTCTAGGATAGAACGAACGGAAAGAATAGCTTTGTGTTATTTTAGTACGAACTCTTGAATAGATCAAACAAAAAGAATAGCTTTGAGGTGCTCTCGTACCCTATAAACAATTTATTCTGATGTTCTCCGCTAGATAGGAACCTTGGAGTGATTCTTCATCGCATTATGAGGGATAATCATAAGATCCAACTATGTTAGCATTGTTGAGAGATTGCACTAGTGAAAGTATGCATCCTAGGCCTCATTTTCCATCATTGCAATATCGTTTGTGCTCCGTTTTACTATTTACTACCTTGCTGTTTTTTATTGTTCGCACTACAAAAACTCATATCTACTATCCATACTACACTTTTATCACCATCTCTTCGCCGAACTAGTGCACCTATACAATTTTCCATTGTATTGGGTGTGTTGGGGACACAAGAGATTTCTTGTATTTGGTTGCAGGGTCGTTTGAGAGAGACCATCTTCATCCTACATTTCTCACGGATTGATAAACCTTAGGTCATCCACTTGAGGGAAAATTGCCACTGTCCTACAAAACTCTGCGCTTGGAGGCCCAACACGTGTCTATAAGAATAAAGTTGTGTAGTAGACATCAGCGGCTATGATGGGCCGCCGCATGGCGCAAGGCCGCTGGGTCGGGGTGATGCAAGAGTCCCGGTCGGAGCAGGGCGGTGATGGCAGGCGTAGATCGACGGGCGGGCCGGCGCGTGAACGGAGGTGGTGAAGGGCCGCCACATGACCCGAGGCCGCCGGGTCAGGGTGACCGGCGGGTAGACGCGTGAACGACGGTCGTAAGGAGCCGCCTATTGTGCGAGGCCGCTGGGTCGGTGAAGAAGCCGGCCTGTCATGCCGGTGTTGGAGTAGAGGCGCACTGGGTCGACGGCGGTGGCGGGCAACGCAAACCGATCAAGCATAGATCAGAAAACTAAAAAGTAGACGCCGATCAAAGCGACCGGCGAGAAAGAGAGAAAACCCAGAGCAAGGGCTCGGGAAAAAGACTCTCTAGGGCCGCCGGTCAACACGACCGGCGGATGAACCCTAGGTACGGGCGGCGCGGCCCCCGACGGCGGTCATGTGGACCAACCGCCCCGGGGGCGGCGCGCGGGTGCGGAAGCGGTGGTGGCTAGGGTTTAGGATCAATTAGGCTGATACCATGTTATAAGCGAGAGGGAGGATTGATGGAATTGTTCATTGTATTGCTTGAGCCTCATGGGCATAATATATATATATATATATATATATATATATATATATATATATATATATATATATATATATATGAGTATAATTATCAACTTAGAGAACAAGACAAGGCAGGACAAGTCCTAGTCTATTTTATGTTTCCTAATAAATCAATATACTCAACAGGTGGGAACTTGTGATTGCTGGTTCAAATGTTGGACAAGAGTCCGTTGCATTTTTCTTTAGGGTTCGACAAGAGTCCGTTGCTGAATAGTTAAGATTTTATTATTTTGATGAGCCACATAGGACGAAGGAGTGGTGATCCGTAGGGTGTGATCCTATGAGCAATGGCCAGTTTAGGGAATAAGGGATCGAGGGTTTGGCCATATGAGTATACGTCATAGGAGTTATTTTTATTTATTGGAATAAGGGATTGGGTTTGGCCTTAGGGTTGGGTGTTCACCCAACATGTCAGTAGGAGTTATTTTATTTATTAATTTTTCTAGATATCCATTAGGTTACCCATGGACGCAGCTTCATACTCATGCCCCACCCATATACTCCTTCCGTTCCAAATTACTCGTCGTTGAAATGGATGTATCTAGAACTAAAATACATCTAGGTACATCCATACGTGCGACAAGTAATTCGGAACGAAGGGAGTACTATTTTGTGGGTGCGGATACCCATTACCCAAGGATATAAAATATTGTCAAGTCTTATTCATGCCCACTGTTTTTTCAGGTGGGGTACCTGTGGGTACCCGTGCCCTGGCAAAACTACCATCCCTATGTGTGGATAAGGATATGCTGAGCATGTCCCTCAAAAAAAAAAAGGATATGCTGAGCATGTGGGTGCTTTGAAAGAGCCGTGTGTGCGATTGATGCCCATCCAAAAGCAGCGCGAGCAGTTGATGTTTTTCATGGATCAGCTGGCCGAGGAGAAACGTTTCCCACACCCAGAGCTAAGGCGCTTACATAAAAAGGAAAACCAGTGCAATATTATATACATTTTTTTTGCAGGTAGTGCAATATTATACTTGTTAAAAGGTTTGCAATTGTGAACCAACCTGTGGTTGAGATGGTTAGGTGGACAGTGGTATCCCCAACCCACCAGGGTTCAAATCCTGGTACTCGCATTATTCCTAAATTTGGGTAGGGTATGCGTGTGTGCCTTCATAGGGGTGAGTCAAATCCTGGTACTCGCATTATTCCTGAATTTGGGGCATTATTCCTGAATTTGGGTAGGGTGTGCGTGTGTGCCTTCATAGGGGTGAGTCTATGCGCGTGTACATGAGCGCTTATGTCTGTACTGATGCTCAAAAAAAAGGTTTGCAATTGGCGCGATTTTTTCCTGTAAAATACAACCAACAATTACTAATTCAAAAATCAGAGTACTCCCTACGTCCCAAAATGTAAGACCTTTTTTTAACACTATCATAGTATCAAAAAACATGGGATGGAGGGAGTACATATTACTAAACAGTATAACAGGGCGAGCTGGGAGCCTCCACAAAGCTTTGGCATTGCTAGCCGTACGATCGCCTGTCTGGATATCTCTTGGGCTGCTGCTCCACGGAACTACCTACTTCACCTGTGGTTGATTGGGCCTGGATTGTTTCTTGGGCCGGTGGACTAGCTTAAGCAGACAAAGTGTATATGAAACACAAACATAAGTAGTTGTTTCCTAAATTTTGCTAAAAAAGTTGTTTCTCAAATAAAAAATTAGGTAGCTGCGTGTAAGTGGGGCATTATCTTCTGCCTTTGATAGCACCGTTGAGGCTCACAATCTTGTGAAAGTCGTGTCTTCTTTGTGGGTGGGCCATCTTGTCTGGCTAACATCTCCACCATCTATTATCTGTATTCCCCAAAACATTTTGCAATAGATGGTGGTTTTTTAAAAAAAAATGGTTGCTCGTGTTGGCGTCGCAAGCGCCACACAACATTGACGCCCCACTACCTAACTCCCTCACGTGCGCGTGGCAACAATGAGAAGGTCTACCAATATGGCAATCAAGCATCGCTAATTCTTTTTTAGGGGAAGTGACACTATTTTTTAAACAACGATAAAAGATTTGTCTCATCGATTAATTAAACAAAAAAGATTGCCCGGTTAATTTATCTTACCAATTGTGTTATTAACTATCATGTATGTTTTCTAAACCTATGTTACTTATTCATGTTTTTGTTTCCAAGATATCTTTCATAGACACTATCCATTTAAAAGCTGAGCAATCACTTGACTAATTCTATTTCCCGAGACAATCCCAATATTACATTTTTTTACCATTGTCTAATATACGGGTTAGTTCATGCAAGTTTAATTTCTATATTTTAATTTTAAAAAAAATACATGATATTTCATCATTCTATCATAAAATTGGCGGGCACAGCAACGCGCGCCATCATGGTCTAGTATTGAAAAAAAAAAGATACAACTTTCGCCATACTAAAAATAAGAAATCTTAAGGAATTATCTCTTCGTACACTGAAAATGATAAATGCTGCTATCTGCTCTCCTACTCATACTCCTGTTCTTTGAGCAGTGACTGAGAACATCAGCGAATTGAAATTCACTACATTATCCTGCGGAAGTGAACGTTTG
Organism: Triticum aestivum; assembly: GCF_018294505.1. Lineage (NCBI taxonomy): Eukaryota > Viridiplantae > Streptophyta > Magnoliopsida > Poales > Poaceae > Triticum > Triticum aestivum. Next base: position 598,978,205 of record NC_057810.1, read on the forward strand.
GCTCTCGGGTGTAATTACACCCGATTATTTTTAAAACAATTAGTAATAATTTGTAAGAAAGTCAAAAAAATCTGAAACTTTTTGCAAACAAAGGAGATTTATTGTTGCACTCGTATAAAATCTTTAGTGAAGAAATGACTTTCATGTTGTTGTGGACGTAAAGAAAACAAATTTGTCGCTATATACAAGGTACTGTTCACGCTATATGTCCTGGGCAATTTGTCATTTTTGTCAGAGAATATTTCGGTACAAAATATTTTTGTACGACAGAAACGACAGCTCAAGTTTGTTGGGAAAAAGTTTTGGAACGTTTTGACCTTTTCTGATGTTTTAAAAATAAAATCAGTTATCAGGTGTAATTACCACCATGTTCAAAGGGTATTTTCCCCGATATGTATCTCTTCCACCAACGACTTTGCAAGTAAAAGCATGCATGGTTGGAACCTGAAACTGCCCGTTTTCTGCTCCTCTTATCGCAGCAGAATACAGTGCTGCTCTGTAAGATTTCTCCCGCGTCTGGAAACTGTGGAAACCAGGAGGCAGCAACGAAAAAGAATTCCATGTAGAGTGTTCGCGGCGGCCCGCTTCCTGTCTGCTAGCATCAATATCTTCCATTAGAGGAGTTTAGCTTCTAGTTCGTCAATGGCAGTCTTAGCTTGGCATCGATGAATGATTTTTATCTGTGCGTACGTTTGTTGGGGGTGGATCTGTAGCTCCATTAGTTCGGTGATGGAACAGTTTAGCTACTGCTCTTCTTTCACAGTCCTGTTTTAACAATAAAATGAAAAGAACCATATTAAGATTCTATGTGAACCTGTGTAGGCACGGATTACCATTGACGGTAATTATTATCAAGTATTCCCTCCGTCCGAAAAAGCTTGCCCCTCAAATGAATGTATCTAGCACCAAGTTAGTGCTAGATACATCCATTTGAGAGACAAGCTTGGGACAAGCTTTTTCTGACGGAGGGAGTTCGCATTAACTAAGATAAAATACAGCATATCAAGAGGAGCTCAGCCAGCAAAAGGAAGGCTCTACTCAGAACATTTATTACCTTAAACATATTTAGCTGAAAATATCTTCCAGCGTTCATTCTCCTGAGCTTCAAGTAAGTGTATGTAAAACTCAATTGATCACGTGACGTGAAACGGTTGATCTCATTGAACCAAAGGCATGAAAATAAATTAGACATTGGTGTATGGGCACGCACGATGAAAGAACCTTCGGGCACATCTGCACAATTGTTATAGACTTGATCAACTCATTTACTCATAGGAGAATTTTTATAAAGCATAAGTAAATGCTACTTACAACTCGGTAGAACAGGATCTTGGCCAGAGGCATTAAACTTCACAAGGCCGTCAGACTGGTAAAAGTAAAATTGCTCATCGATAGCAGTGTGATTATACTTGTTTAAGTGCTTGTTCTGAAGCACTTCCTCCCAGACACAGGTGCGATCATAGTGCGCTGAAATGGCATACTCTGCTTTCTTTCTCCATAAGAAATACTCAATTATAAGCATTGGATCAGCAATAAGACGCAATTTGCTGTCCAACCAGATTGAGTACCTAACAGGTAAAATGTGTTATGTTAGCCATGGAGAAAGAATGCATGCAGTGGCAATATATATAGGAAAATACATATATGTGCTAGTTAGAAGAAAACTATGAAAAACTACAAGATCCTAAACTACATTAGTACTCCCTCCGTACCATAATGTAAGACGTTTTTGTCACTACACTAGTGTCAAAAAACGTCTTACATTATGGACCAAGGGACTAGTTGATAAGATGAGATGCATCAGCAATCAACCAGTTAACAAGTACTCCCTTCGTCCGAAAATACTTGTCGGGGAAATGCATAAAAATGGATGTATCTAGAACTAAAATACATCTAGATACATCCATTCCTCCGACAAGTATTTTCGGACGGAGGGAGTAGTAACGAACTAACTCCGGGTGCTTTAGAATTTATATAATTTTATTCCGCAGGAGTATAGTGTACTATACAGATTCTCCATGCAACTAGATATTATGGACAAATACATCCTCAAAAAACTTACAAGGCAGATGGGAAGAGTCGGTGAGCCAGAAGTTTTGGCACCTTTCCTGCTCTCCGCATATCTTTGTAGGGTAAATTCTTAACTACAACAATTCTCCAAAGACCAATGGATCCATTTTCATCAGGGACGTGTCCTTCAGAGGAAAGGGTTGTCAACGTTAGCTCATCCAGGAACATGATGAAGCACACATTCTTCTTAGAGTATGAGCCAATCTGTGAGAGTTTTAAACTGGTAAATGATAATGTTTCTGAAACAGTGTAATAAATACCTATGATATAACTATGAAATTTGCAAAAGCATGCAATCACCATGAGATTGAAAAAACACAAAGAGATTGCCAAGGAGGAAATGATGGTGACTTGCCATTTTGCATCTGAAAAACATGGTACTTGTTAAGAATGCATGCACAAAAAAGGAATAAGAACATTACTTTGCTTTTAGTTGGTTTCCTTAAGTAATCAGAGCCTCCAAAAATGCATGATGACACCACCACACGGCAGGTAGCCATATAAACCCTGTCATGTTCATCCAAATCAAATCCACTACTAGGGTAACCCTCTGGACCATCTACAAAACCACAGTGAATACTTTGGTTCTTTGCATAATATGTTTCCTCTCTTTCCTGAAGACTCTGGTGCCCAGCAAACAATGGTTCAAAAAACCCATTACCAATCAAAAGTCCCTCATTCAAGATATACTTCAACAAAAACTGTGTAAAATTGTTGTAGTCAGCAGGCTCCACAAGATTGTCAACCGACGGCAAAAACTCAATTTCACAGGGCCCATCTGCAATATTACATTCTGTATGTAAGTTGACAACAAAAGTAACTATTATAGAACCGAGAAACATGCAAAAATTAATATCATTTACATGGTTCCATTTAGCAAATAAATAGGTTAGGAAATGCCTAGTGTCAGGCTTTGTGTCAAGTTAGAGCGATGAACAGCATTAATCAAGGTAGAAAATAAGAGAGTAGATACTTTGAATGTAGAATAATGAGATCTTATCAACATGTTTGTTCCAACTGAGTACATCTAAGATAAAAATTGGATAACAGATTTATCTTACAAAGGTTTAAAATGACAATGTTTTAGGAACTCGATGTTTAGAGAGTAGAGTCCAGAATATCTCTTACAACGCTTTTTCTTTCTTCCTTTGATGAAGGGTTCTGACTTGTCTATTGTCCTGACATAAAAGTAAATCTGATGATACCCGAAGGTATGCGCATATACACAAGTACATATTTACATATGGAAAATGGTAAATGTGCACTTACATAGAGGTATTTTCCTTGACCATGGTATTGCGTTTGTCTCTCTTATCCATTCCCTTTCCAACGTTCTCCCTGTTGATCGGACCTTGGTGTATTGCTGCATAGCAGAACGTTGTCGATTGGTGAGAAGTTTGATAACATTGTCAAGTGTCAACCAAAGATGCATGTGTCACTCTAACAAGTATCTGAGTTACACGAAGATTCTCGATAGCAGGGTTCAGAAAAAAAAAACTTCGTTACACAATTTGTTTTTCATAACAGAATTACTCAATTTTGTCACACTTAAATCACGTGATGAACAATGGATAGTTTCATAACCTGGTAAGTGACAACACAGAGAGGTGGAGACCACAGACCAGTTGCAATTTATTTCTTGCAATTAAGTACTCCATGTAGCACAGATTTCACCGCACTTAAGAGCTAGGCATGATACAAATATTTAGCAGGTCGTACATCTACGCCTCGACGAACAATAATCCCGTGAATTTTAGCTAATGGGAGGAAGGGAACATGGATGCCACGACAAACACTAAGACGAAAAAATCGGAGTCTGTTCACCTACATTGCAGCAAACTGCAGTTCTCCGGGGTGGTTGGGCAGGAGGAGAGCTTACCGTGGAAGGGGAGGCTGGCGTGGGAGGAGAAGGACAGGTAGGCGAGGGAGAGGAGCGCCAGGGCGAAGGTCGGGAGGAGGAGCAGGCGGCAACGGCGCCGCGGCCGTCGGGAATGGCGGCGGGGCCCGGCCGCCGCGAGCGGGCCGGATGTCGGCAGGCGGTACTCCTCCATGTGCCCCAGCGCGGCGCTCGTTCCGGCGGGTCGCGGCGGCGAAATCCCCTCCTGTGCGCGGCTGTTCCCGTGTCTTCCTCCCTGTTTCTCCCTATTTTGGGGGGGACGACAGTGTGCCCGATTTCCCGTCAACAGATATTTTCGGATACGATAATGTGCATGTAACTGATTGCCCTGATTTTCTTTTTGGAAAAGCTGTATGCTCTTATATGATTTGGCCTAATGTTTTTCTTTTCCGATCTTGCGGGGTTACAAATATGTGACAATTTATTTATTTTTGAAACGAAGGCAAAAGAATTGTCTCATATACTCCCTTCGTTCCATAATATATGAGCGTTTTTGACACTACACTAATGATGATGATGATCATGAAACTTCAGATCAAGTTGCTACTGAACTTTGTAAGTCAACCAGAGTAAAGATCCGCATCAGAGAGGTACGGTAATCCTATTCTGGATGTCATGTTACTTGACCATGATGAACCTACAAACTATGAGTAAGCGATGATGAGCCAAGATTCCGCAAAATGACTTAAGGCCATGAAACCTGAGATGGATCCATGTATGGGAACAAAGTATGGACTTTGATTGACTTGCCCGATGATCAGAAAGCCATCAAGAATAAATGGATCTTCAAGAAGAAGACTGACGCTGACGGTAATGTTACTGTCTATAAAGCTCGACTTATTGCAAAAAGTTTTCGACAAGTTCAAGGAGTTGACTATGATGAGACTTTCTCACCCTTAGCGATGCTTAAGTCTGTCCGGATCATGTTAGAAATTGCCGCATTTTATGATTATGAAATTTGGCAAATGGATGTAAAAACGGCATTCCTGAATGGATTTCTGGAAGAAGAGTTGTATACGATGCAACCCGAAGGTTTTATCGATCCAAAGGATATTAACAAAGTGTGCAAGCTCCAACGATCCATTTATGGACTGGTGCAAACCTTTCGGAGTTGGAATAAACGTTTTGATAGTGTGATCAAAGCACATTGTTTTATACAAACTTTTGGAGAAACCTGTATTTACAAGAAAGTGAGTGGGAGCTCTGTAGCATTTCTAATATTATATGTAGATGACATTGTTGATTGAAAATGATATAGAATTTCTGGATAACATAAAAGGATATCTGAATACAAGTTTTTCAATGAAAGACCTTGGTGAAGCTGCTTATATATTGGGCATCAAGATCTATAAGGATAGATCAAGACGCTTAATTGAAATTTCACAAAGCACATACCTTGATAAAGTTTTGAAGAAGTTCAAAATGGATCAAGCAAAGAAAGGGTTCTTGCCTGTGTTACAAGGTGTGAAGTTGAGTCAGACTCAATGCCCGACCACTGCAGAAGAGAGAGAGAAAATGAAAGTCATTCCCTATGCTTCAGCCATAGGTTCTATCATGTATGCAATGTTGTGTACCATACCTGATGTGTGCCTTACTATTAGTTTAGAAGGGATGTACCAAGAGTAATCCAGGAGTGGATCACTGGACAGCGGTCAAGAACATCCTGTAATACCTGAAAAGGACTAAGGATATGTTTCTCATTTATGGAGGTGACAAAGAGCTCGTCGTAAATGGTTACGTCAGTGCAAGCTTTGACACTGATCCGGATGACTCTAAGTCACAAACCGAATACATATTTATATTGAACGGTGGAGCTGTCAGTTGGTGCAGTTCTAAGCAGAGCGTCGTGGCGGGATCTACGTGTGAAGCAAAATACATAGCTGCTTCGGAAGCAGCAAATGAAGGAGTCTGGATGAAGGAGTTCATATCCGATCTAGGTGTCATACCTAGTGCATCGGGTCCAATGAAAATCTTTTGTGACAATACTAGAGCAATTGTCTTGGCAAAGGAATCCATATTTCACAAGAGAACCAAGCACATCAAGAGACCCTTCAATTCCATTCGTCGTCGAGTGTCAGAAGGGGACATAGAGATTTGTAAGATACATACAGATCTGAATGTTGCAGACCCGTTGACTAAGCCTCTCTCACGAGCAAAACATGATCGGCACCAAGACTCCATGGGTGTTAGAATCATTACAACGTAATCTAGATTATTGACTCTAGTGCAAGTGGGAGACTGAAGGAAATATGCCCTAGAGGCAATAATAAAGTTGTTATTTATATTTCCTTATATCATGATAAATGTTTATTATTCATGCTAGAATTGTATTAAGCGGAAACTTAGTACATGTGTGAATACATAGACAAACAGAGTGTCACTAGTATGCCTCTACTTGACTAGCTTGTTGATCAAAGATGGTTAAGTTTCTTAACCATTGACATGAGTTGTCATTTGATGAACGGGATCACATCATTAGAGAATGATGTTATTGACATGACCCATCCATTAGCTTATCACTATGATCGTTTAGTTTATTGCTATTGCTTTCTTCATAACTTATACATGTTCCTATGACTATGAGATTATGCAACTCCGGAATACTGGAGGAACACTTAGTGTGCTATCAAACGTCACAATGTAACTGGGTGATTAAAAAGATGCTTTACAGGTGTCTCTTATGGTGTTTGTTGGGTTGGCATAGATCGAGATTAGGATTTGTCACTTCGTGTTTCGGAGAGGTATCTCTGGGCCCTCTCGGTAATGCACATCACTATAAGCCTTGCAAGCAATGTGACTAATGAGTTAGTTGCGGGATGATGCATTATAAAACGAGTGAAGAGACTTGCCAGTAACAAGATTGAACTACGTATTGAGATACTGACGATCGAATCTCGGGCAAGTAACATACTGATGACAAAGGGAACAACGTATGTTGTTATGCGGTTTGACCGATAAAGATCTTCATAGAATATGGAGGAACCAATATGAGCATCCAGGTTCCTGTATTGGTTATTGACCGTAAGTGAGTCTCGGTCATGTCGACATGGTTCTCGAACTCATAGGGCCCGCACGCTTAACGTTCGATGACGATCGGTATTATGAGTTTATGTGTTTTGATGTACCAAAGGTAGTTCGGAGTCCCGGATGTGATCATGGACATGACGAGGAGTCTCAAAATGGTCGAGACATAAAGATTGATATATTGGACGGCTATGTTCGTACACCGGAATTGTTCCGGAGAAGTTTCGGATAAAACCGGAGTGCCGGAGGGTTATCGGAACCCCCGGGGAACTAATGGGCCACGATGGGCCTTAGTGGAGAGAGAGGGAGGCGGCCAGGGCAGGCCGCGCGCCCCCTCCCCCTTGAGTTCGAATTGGACTAGGAAGGGGGGTGCCCCCTTTCCTTCTCCCTCTCCCTCTCCTTCCTTCCCCCTCTATCCCTTTTGCTGGAAACCTACTAGGACTTGGAGTCCTAGTAGGATTCCCCTCTTGGGGGCATGCCAAGGAGGGTCGGCCAGCCTCCCCCCTTGCTCCTTTATATACGGGGGCAGGGGGCACCCCAAGACACACAAGTTGATTGTTTAGCCATGTGTGGTGCCCCCCTCCACCATATTCCACCTCGGTCATATCATCGTAGTGCTTAGGCGAAGCCCTGCATCGGTAACTTCATCAACACCATCACCACGCCGTTGTGCTGACGGAACTCTCCCTCGACCTCAGCTGGATCTAGAGTTCATGGGACGTCACTGAGCTGAACGTGTGCAGATCGCGGAGGTGTCGTATGTTCGGTGCTAGGATCAGTCGGATCGCGAAGACGTACGACTATATCAACCGCGTTGTCATAACGCTTCCGCTTTCGGTCTACGAGGTTACATAGACAACACTCTCCCCTCTTGTTGCTATGCATCACCTAGATAGATCTTGCGTGAGCGTAGGAATTTTTTTGAAATTGCATGCTACGTTTCCCAACAGTGGCATCCGAGCCAGGTCTATGCGTAGATGTTATATGCACGAGTAGAACACAAAGAGTTGTGGGCGATAATAGTCATACTGTTTACCAGCATTTCATACTTTGATTTGGCGATATTGTTGGATGAAGCGGCCCAGATTGACATTACGCGTACGCTTATGCGAGACTGGTTCTACCGACGTGCTTCGCACACAGGTGGCTAGTGGGCGTCTGTTTCTCCAACTTTAGTTGAATCGAGTGTGGCTATGTCCGGTCCTTGTTGAAGGTTAAAGCAACACACTTGACGAAAAATCGTTGTGGTTTTTGATGCGGAGGTAATAACGGTTCTTGCTAAGCCCGTAGCAGCCACGTAAAACTTGCAACAACAAAGTAGAGGACGTCTAACTTGTTTTGCAGGGCATGTTGTGATGTGATATGGTCAAGACATGATGCTATATTTTATTGTATGAGATGATCATGTTTTTGTAACAGAGTTATCGGCAACTGGCAGGAGCCATATGGTTGTCGCTTTATTGTATGAAATGCAATCGCCATGTAATTCTTGTACTTTATCACTAAGCAGTAGCGATAGTCGTAGAAGCAATAGTTGGCGAGACGACAATGATGCTTCGATGGAGATCAAGGTGTCAAGCCAGTGACGATGGTGATCATGACGGTGCTTTGAAGATGGAGATCAAAGTTACACGATGATGATGGCCATACCATATTGCTTATATTGATTGCATGTGACACTACAAAAAAATACACTTCCGTGATGATATGTGTTTGTCACAGTAGGTCGCGTTTTTTGTCATGCATGTACATCCATGATGATTTTATGACAGAATCAAGATAGTCATACCTGTGATGTGTAGAAGTGTTCCATGACATTACCAAAATTATCATCACGGAAGATTCCACTTCCATGACGATAAATCGTGTGTCACAGAAGTGCTTTCGTCAAGGGTGACCGACACGTGGCATCCACCGTAACGGAACGCCGTAAGCTATCGGGTCGGGTTTTGGATCCATAACCCGTTAACAACCCGAACCAATGGGAAATCTCCACGTGTAAAATTCTTATTGGCCGGACGAAACACGTGTCTGCTCGTCAGTGGGTCAGATAGGCGCCTATGATATGTTGACACATGCCACGGCCCACCACTGGCCCATTTAGCTTACAAAGTCAGCCCATTTGACTTGGTTAAAAGTTAACAGGCTGGCCCATGAAAAGCCTGTTAATGGTCTCTTCATAAATAGCCCATTTTACGGCCCGATAACTCACGACCCATTAGGCCCTAACGGAAATCGGCCCAACAACGTCATGTGGGCCATCGAATATAACACCAGCCCGTTTCACTTTTGGCCCATGTATGGCCCACGACGTCTTTCGGCCCATATGAGGCCTTCGTATTTTAGGCCCTTTAGAGGCCCAAGGTGACTCTAGCCCATAATGAACAGTAAATTTCTTTGTACCCGTTAACGGCCCGTGATTCACATGGGCCGTTTTCCAGGCCGTGTTAGCTTTCGGCCTATTGACGGCCCATACGTTCTTGGGCTCCTTTCCGGCCCTCGATTACTTCCGGTCCATTACTGGCCTGTTCCCCTAATGGGACAAATTCAGCCCATGGCAAGAGTCAGCCCGTTTCTGGCTTGTTAACCCGTTGCGTCGTTTCTAGCCTGTCCTATATTCTGGCCCATTAATGACCCGTTATGCCTGTGATAGAATTAAGCCTTTGCTGTCCTCCGGCCTGTTAACGGCCCATTACCGTGTTGGGCCGATACTAATTACGTCCATTTACGGCCCATGTAGACCCATTTATCCGACGGCCCGAGGCCCACCAATTCTACGGCCCTGTTGGAGGCCCATTTATCGACGGCCCATAGGAGACCCATGGATCCTACGGCCCGTATATGGCCCATGGTTGTTGCCTCCACTAGCAAACCAGGGAAAAAGAAGACTAGGAAATAAATAAGGCCGAAACTAACTAGGCTATTAAGGCGATTGCACACATTACATCCACTCGACACCAAAGATCGCCACCAGTGCAAATATAGGGAACACCCTACACTATACAAAAATGGCTTGTTGTTTTCTTCACCCGGTGGCTGCACGTTAAGAACAAACTTTGTATCGCACCAAAACAAATTGCAACTATAAAACAAAAGAAAGGTTGGCATAAAACTTAATAGTCTAGCAGATAAATGCACCACTAGAAGTTCAGAAGCTTAGTTCATTTGACCTGACTGTTACGTTTTCATGTTGTATTGTCTGATGGAGCACCATAACCCTTGCCTTCATTTCTTCTAGGCTCCTGAACAACATAGCAAATGTCTGATAGTCTGGTTTCAAAACCATGCATATCTTGACGACATCGAATAATGTCTCTCCTTGTTTCACAAAGGGTCTCTGTTAGCGAATGGACTTGTGTCTGGAGCACAGATACAACATTGCTTTGAGCTTGCATATCTTGATCATGAGGCAGTTTGGACGAGATTGCCTTAACAACCAACCCATTATTACGCAGGAACGTGCTTTTGGCATTGTTAGTGGACATGTACTGACCCACTACAGCAAGAGCTGGCATTGCGATTATAGTTGCCTCGCCACCTTTAGAAGGTGGCGGTTCCACCATTTTTTCCATAGCTCGCTGAAAAGTTGAGTTTTTACATTAGTAGTACCAGAACAGAAGATATTAAGGAGGCAGCAAAACCAAACAAAATAGCTTTGGTCTATATACAGAACTTATTCTGGCGAACCCATGTAAAATATTAGTTGTATTTTATTGCAAAGTACATAATAAAACCAGGTTCCAAACATATGACCATGTACCATCGCTAACGTATTGTCTATTTCTTCACATTGTATTGAGGGCTAAGGATAAAGAGACGAAGTTTATAATACGGTAAGCATAGTATGACATCATTCATATCACAAAACAACTGAGAACAAACAAACAGGCAATTGTAACATTGTGTGGGCAAGTCCAACACGGAACTAGATTACGGGTCAAGATCAAAGGAACATCACTCCTCTCTTTTAAACCTTGTAAGGTGCAATGATACACTAAGACAATTGTGTATAAAATTGAAAAGAGTAATAGACATTGGCTGCAAACCATGGAGTTCAAGGAACAAGTTAGAGTAAGTAGTAGTTAAAAGGCATGAGGATTAAAGACTTACAACAACGGCTTTGACTGGTGTAGTCATGCCCTTCTTCTTGATGGTGTGACAGTCCTTGAAGATTTCCACAACATTTGGTTCAGGTACTTTTTGGTCCTTGCGGGCTTTCCTATGCATTTGGAACAAGTCAATATAGATCTGATAATATGGTACAACGAAAAGAGTGAAACAACAGCTAATTACAAGAGCCTCGCAGTGTGCAATATAGCTACGAGATCCTGCCGTCTGTTGGAATTTCAGTATCGTACAGTTGGCCTTGTTCTTTGAATAGTTCACCTACAAGAAGATAGATTTGTGTGGCACATGCATAAATAGGACTTCAACATGTGATCTGATCACATATATATAATGTACCTGATACTTCGGATCAGACCAGTGTTTAGCGAGGCCCCTCCAGTCTTCATCCGATATATTTTCCACTGGAGATGTTTGGGAAAGTTCACTGTTAGCCTTGCCTTCAAAGTGAGTTTTCCTCAAGTTATACCGATATTGTCGCAGAGCAGACTTGAAAACATGGTTGGAAGCTTGTCTGGTTGCATCATCTTGACTATCCAACTTGAACCTCATATGTTGAAAATTATGGAGTCTCATTATCAGCAACCTAGAAAGTATGGGACAGAGCAAGACGATATTACTAATTTCCATACATAACCATACTTACAGATAAATGGTCGAGAAAGGTGTTGAACTGGGTTTCGTCTTTGTCATTCCTGTACTGAATCCATGTTGGGAGGATACGTACATGACACCTAACGGCAACCGCTGCCTCTGATACTAACTTGGCTGACTCTGTAGCATCACGTGGCCTTTTTAAACCTGCCTCAAAATGGATCTCCATTCTTCCTCCTCTAGATTTAGTTAACCTATCGAGCATTATCCCTGATGTTTGTTTCCTCTGGCACCTAGGTGCTAGTCCAACAATGAAGATAGGAAGTGTTAGTGTACATCAAACTGTGAGACTACATATAAAGAAGCATGCAACTGTAACTTGACTCCAGCAACTACCTTCTTGCTGTTCAAACTCACAAGGTTCATCTGATCTTGCCAATTCGTCTTGTGTCAAGAGTGCTTGGGAAGTAGTGTCAGGTGGCAAGGGAGCTTGGGAACGTGCTGCTAGCTCAGTTGACTCACGAGTAACTCGTGCAGCTGGTAGTACTGTGGAAGGTGTTGCAAGAATTAGGGCTGCCTTTGCTTGTTTGGTGGCAGCTATTTGTTTCTATTTGGCTTTTTTTGCAGCTCGTGTAGCATGGGATACCCTATTTGTAGAATTTTCCGCTGGACTTTGACCTTCTATTGCACCATCAGTACCAGCAGAATCTGCAGGATTCATCCGCTTCTCATTTCCTGCCATTCTGTGTTTCTTCCTCTTTCTCTGTGCCATGTTAAGTCAAGCCGACAAGAAAAACGAATAACAATTTAGTTCTTCAGAACAAATTGATGCATGATGCAGAAGAACTAAACTTTGATGTTAGACAACCACATGATAGGAGGATGTAATATGTAAGAAAAATAGGACGGAAGAGATAACCAGAACTATGATGTGTAAACTAAGCAGAAGACATTTCACCAAATTAGAAGCAATGCAATGGAAGGTAGACACCATATGAAAGATGCTACAAATATCGCTCTGCCAAGTTAACAGTGTCTCATCATAAATGGCATTTAAACAAATATGAAGCAGTACAAGAAATAAATCATATGCAAGATGCAAACAACATGACACTACCAAGTTAGAGGTCTCTCGTCATTAGTGCCATTGCATATTCACAGCATTGCATATTCAAAGCTTTAGATGTGTAAACTAAGGAGAAGGCATTTCAACAAATTAGAAGCAATGAAAGCTAGACACCATATGAAAGATGCAACAAATATCACTCTACCAAGTTAAAACTGTCTCGTCATAAGTGCCATTTCAACAAATTAGTAGTACAAGCTAGAAAAGAATGCGAGATGTAACCTATATCACACTCCAAAGTCAAATGTGTCTTATGAAGTGGTTGTTGTAGGTTACACAACAGTAGTAATTTGATGTAAGAACATGGTGTCATAGACAGATATTGTATGTTCTAGAAACAGGAACACGTGTCTTATTCAAGTATAATGTGTAAAGTAAGCAGATGGAATTCAACAAAATTAGAAGCAATACAAGCTAGACATCACACATAACATGCAACCACATATAACAGTGCCAAGTTAGAGGGAGCATCGGTGATGGTCACTAGGGGAGACGTGCTCATCATAAACACAACTACATTGAGTGTCTATGCATGTGTTGTCTTGGAAATCATCTTGGGGGTGGAGGAGTAGAAACTGTAGAGGCCCTCCGTTTGGAAGGAGCACCTTTATCCGCTGCCTTGCTAACTTCCTTCCGCTTTATTGATTTTGAATTGTCAAGTAAAACCGACAAGAAAAAGCAATAAAATTCTCTCTTCGGAACTCATTCATGCATGATACTGACAATCACTACTTTGATGTAAGAAAAACACATGATACCAGGATGGAATATGTACGAAAAACAGGACGGCATGGCATGTTCACAACTGTTTGTGTAAACTAAGCAGAAACCATTCCAACAAATAAGAAGCAATGCAAGCTAGACACCACATGAAAGATGCAACCAATATGACTCTGCCAATTTAAAAGCGTCCCATCATAAATGGAATTTCAACAAATTAGAAGCAACTCATGCTATAAATCATATGAAAGATGCAACTAATATCGCACTGCATATACTAAAGGTGTCTCATCATATTGATTGATGCGGGATAAAAAAACAATAGTTTTATGTAAGGACATGCTTAATAGACAAATGTACTATGTACTAAATACAGGAAGACATGTCACATTAACAGGTATAATGTATAAGCTAAGCAGACTAGCACATGCAGTTTAACCAGATTGGAAGAATTACAATCTAGACACCATATGCAACATGCAACCACATATCACGCTGCCAAGTTAGAGCAAGCACCTGGGATGCTAGTGTAGGGAAATGCGGTTGTCACATCCCTAGCTTCTGGTACTGCATGGTGTTTGCATCTGGTTGCATCATGTTTAAATTCTTTTTAAATTGAAATGGGGATTGATCAAACCCTAGCATCAGAAAGAATTCAACTAGGTTCAAATAAAATATTTTTCAATGAACCTGATATGACCTTCTAAAATGTTCATCATCTTTGCCTTGGTCTTAAACCTCTGACAAAAATGCTGCACAATTTTCTAGGTCATCCTAAGGTCACTGAATTAAATCATAAGTATTTGAATTTGGACATTTAATTTCTATCAAATATTTAAAATGTCCAAATAATCCTAAACTGAAATGTTCCATGTTGGATATATTCCAAACAATGTCCATGAGCAGTTTGGTGATTTTTGAGTATGCCCTGACATTTTTAATAAAGCCCTAAAGATTACAGAAAATAGAAAACATTAACAAAAGAGAGAGAGAGAATACCTGGCGCTTACCTGGCCGGCCCAGCTAGCAGCCCAGCCATCTGGCCCAGCCCACCTCCTCCTGTCGTCTTCCTCCCCTCGCCCCGAAGCAGCTCGGTGGAGAGCACTGGCGATGCCGTGGCCTCCTCCCTGCCTGCCTCACGCCCTCGAGGCCCTTCCAGCGCCACGGAGACGGCCACGCACCCCCGTGGACCCCTCAACCTTTCCCCTCACTCCCTGGTTCTCTCTCCCTCTCTGGTTCTCTCCCCGCAGCTGCCCGAGAGCGACCGCCGCCGCCGTTCGCCGCCACCGTGCCCAGAGCCACCCCCTCACCCTTCCGCCATGCCCCAAGGCTCCGCCTCGACGCCACGGAGCTCCAAGACGAAGGACGCGCCTGCGGGATGCTCGAAGCGACGCCATCTTCATCACCTTCGTCGCCGGCCACCGGAGATCCCTCTCGCCGCCCCGCTCGCTCCGGTGCTTCCCCGAGCACGCCGAGGCCACCTCTGCACTCGCCGTGAGCTCCTGCCCCTTCTCCCCCTGTCCGTTCTCGCTCTCACATGCCGTAGTCGTCGCCCCCTTGTTGACCGAAACCCGCCGCCGCCCGCACTCGTCGCCGGTGATGCTCCGGTGACCATTTGGTCCCGGGCATGCGCCCATCGTACTCACCGCACCCCGTAGACGTCGTAGGTGCTAAACACACATCACCACGGCCACCACAACCGCGTCCCCGCTCATGCCCGAGCTCCGACCGCCGCCCAACTCGCCGTCACCGCTGTTTTGGGACACCCCAGCTCCATTCGCTGCCACCAGTGGATGCGCCACTCCTCCAGCTCCCCGTAGAGCCAAACCCTGTCGCAAACCACCGTCTGTAGCGCCGTCCCGAGCAACTCCGGCGAGGTCCCGCCGTCGCCGTGGTCGCCGGCGTCACTTGCTGACGTGGCTGCTTAATTAGCCACTACTCACCGCCTCGTGCCACTGACACTGGGCCCCACACACTTAACTAACCACTGTTTAATTCCTGTTTAGTTTAGATTAATCACAGTGGGCCCCGCCTGTCAACTTTGACATGGCCACGTCAGCTTTGACCGGGTCCCACATGTCAGCCTCTATAGCTGACTCTGTGTCACTGACCAGTGGACCCCACTGGTCAGGTTTGACCTAGTCAGCCGCAGTTGACCTGCTGATGTCATGCTGCTATCATGCTGATGTAATAAATCTTTTCTGGCGTTTTTATTAATTAAGGAAATTCCAGAAAATAGTATAAACTTCTAAAATTCATAGAAATTCAACCGTAGCTCAGATTGAAATAATTTATATATGAAAAATGATCAGAAAAATCCAATCTATCCATCTGTACCATTTTCATGCATGTTAGAACAACTTATAGCTGCTGTTTAGCACAAATCATATGAATGGCATTTAAATAATCACATATGGAGTTTGAATTTGAATCTTTGATTCAAATCAACTTCATTTAATCTGGTTGCTAGTTGCATTAGCTCAAACCACAGCATATTGCCATGTCACACTCATGCATCATATTGTTGCATTGCATTGATTGTGTTCTTTCTCTGTTGCCGGTGTTTGTCCCCTCTCGATAGACGTGGTTCCGACAATGAGTTCGATGACACCAATGAAGAACTATATTATCTTCAGAAGTGCCAGGCAAGCAAAACCCCCTTGTTCATTCCGATAAAATCCCACTCTCTCGCTCCTGCTCTCCTTTACTGCATTAGGACAACAACGACATATTTGTTACTTGCTGCGGTAGCTGAACCCCTTATCCTCTGCATGACCTGTCATTGCCACAGTAAATAGATGAAACCCACTAGCATGAGTAGGAGTTGTTTGAGCCCTGATGTGCCTACTCATTCATGCTTGTTTGTCGTGCCTGCTACTGCTTAGAGTTGAGTTAGGTCTGATTCATCGGGAATGAATCAGAGGTGCATGAACTTGTCCTACTGTTGAGAGCTAAGTGTGTGAACACGATTTGGTAAAGGTAGCGGTGAGAGGCCATGTAGGAGTACATGGTGTGTTGTCTCATTGCAGCCGTCCTCAGGAACTGAGTTATGTGTTTGTGATCCATGAACAGCTACTACCACACATTGGGATCCTTAATTGACTCTCTCGACTTATTAATCAACTTGATCTCTGTCTAGGAGTTGCAACTAGTTTCTGGTGTTTGTAGGTAGTGTTAGTAGTCTACCAAGTGGCACCCGGTACAGGTGGGCTTGGGACAGACTAGGCACCATGGCACGGTGTACCAAGCATAGATCCACCCGTCGAGGTGGGCTTGGGAACCCTGCACACATCGTTTGGGGCCGTGAGCGACACCCCGGCCGGATCTCCTTACGGATGGAACCCGAATAGGCGATAAACCTGGACGAGAGACTTGTGTGGTTAGTCAGGTCGTGGCCGACACCCTCGCTGGGCTTCCGCTTGAAGGTTGCCGAGTACATGTCGTGTAAACGGCGGTAAGTGGTGAGAGCGTGTGTGAAGAAGTACACCCCTGCAGGGTTAACATTATCTATTCGAATAGCCGTGTCCGCGGTAAAGGACTTCTGGGTTGCCTGTACAGTTCATAGACAAGTGAAAGTGGATACTCTAAAATACGCAAGATAAGCGTGAGTGCTATGGATGGCGTTCTCGTAGGGAGACGGGAGCGGATCCATAGTGGTGTATTGATATGGTGAATATGTGGACTCGTGTGCGCCACCTCAAGAGAGTTACTTGCAGTCGTAGTTCAGGATAGCCACCGAGTCAAAGCTGGCTTGCTGCAGTTAAACCCCACCATCCCCTTGTTGATAATGATGCATATGTAGTTAGTTCTGATGTAAGTCTTGCTGGGTACATTTGTACTCACGTTGCTTAATTTATGTTTTTGCAGAGAGACTTCAGTCTCGCTAGTAGTACCGTGTGGACTTCGACGTTTAGCTTGTTACCTCAGCTACGATCTTGTGCCCTCGGCAGGATCTGGTAGATAGTCAGGCTTCTCAGCCTTTTTCATTTGTAGATGTCTGTACTCAGACATGTTAAGCTTCCGCTTGTGCTTTGACTTGTATGCTCTGAATGTTGGGTCATGAGACCCATGTTTGTAATATCTCGCTCCTCGGAGCCTATTGAATAAAATACTTGAGTTGTAGAGTCATGTTGTGATGCCATGTTGTATTTGCACATATCGAGCATATTGTGTGTATGTTATTGAAATGCTTGGTATGTGTGGGATCTGACTATCTAGTTGTTTATCCTCAGTAGCCTCTCTTACCGGGAAATGTCTCCTAGTGTTTCCACTAAGCCATGGTAGCTTGCTACTGCTCCGGAACACTTAGGCTGGCCGACATGTGTCCTTCTTCGTTCCTGTGTCTGTCCCCTCGGGGAAATGTCACGCGATGAATTCCGGAGTCCTGTTAGCCCGCTACAGCCCGGTTCACCGGAGTCCTGCTAGCCCAGCGCTACAGCCTGGATTCACTCGCTGATGACCGACACATTCGTTGCTGGGTCATGTATGCCTGTCCCTGTAAGTTAGTGCCACTTTGGGTTCACGACTAGCCATGTCAGCCCGGGTTCTTTGTCATATGGATGCTAGCGGCACTATCATATACGTGAGCCAAAAGGCGCAAACGGTCCCGGGCCAGGTAAGGTGGCACCCGTGGAATACCGTGCGTGAGGCCGCAAAGTGATATGATGTGTTACATGCTAGATCGGTGTGACTTAGGATCGGGGTCCTGACAGCTTTGGTATCAGAGCTTGACTGCCTGTAGGATTACCAAGCCAAGCTGGTCGAAGTTGAGTCTAGAAATTCTTTAGTTATATAAGGGAATTGATTGTGGGATGGAATGTAAGGCTCTTTTTACTCCTTATATCTCATGCCCTTCTGGTCTGAGTCATCTTATCTTTCCTACGGGGTTAAGGCACTAGGCTTCTCCTCTTCTATCAGGATCACGTGTTACTAATCCGTAGACTCATATTATTGTTGGATTTAAGCTTGAGTTCAGTTCCTACTATCTTCTGTATGTTCATAGTTGATCTCAGAACCTTGATATTATGATGATCGAGTGGTTATGCCACCATTTTTGTAGCATGTGTAAATTCTTTTGAGCATTTACAGCCATTATGCTGTCCGAGTCATCCCAGGTTTCTAAACAGTCTGATGCATTTGCAAATCCCTTCTTACTGTTCTGATGTTCCTTTGGCCAGATTAACCACACCAACTAGTGTGTTGAGGTACTTCATTGCCTCGGTATATATGTTGGAGCTAGTATTATGACCCTAGGTGTCTTAGAGTACCACCTAGTAAGCTAGCCATGATTTGTGTTCCCAGTGTGATGATTCTGGCCTTTGTTCTCGAAAGCATCCCGTGATGCCATTTAGTTAGCAGGTATTCTTTTCCTAGGTTTTGAAGCCCGAGATTCACCCTACTTACTTCATGTTGTTAGCGTTTGCTAGTTCCTTTAGGTTATTAGTAACCTTTGCGATAGTCCTCGAAGTTCGTGGTATTTCCTTCTTCCAAATACTATGAACCACTTTATGGCAGAAGTTTGTTGGATCAAAAGATCACAACAGGATTATCCTTGATGAGTTCTCCATTCTATATTGTGACTCTGCCAGTTCTACCTTTCTGCATGGGTTATCCGGAAGAAATATGCTGAATTTGTTTGGCATACTAATCCATGCATCCACTACTCAGAAACCGTATGTTCCTTGGGTTGTCCCGCTTTAGTTGTCTTCTGACCTCGTCTATCAATTGATAGTCAGGACTAGTTATGCATTCGTGTTATCGATGCCTATTATTCTTGTGGTCTGTCAAGCCATTCTATTCTGGAATGACTAGGAGAAACAAACTCCAGAACCTCATCCATATCTAGGATTGGGTCAAGGTAGTTGTGTTCCGCAGATCAAAATGCAAATCCACCCCCTTTGTTCTGTTCTACCCTGGAGTATTACCCTCTTTATGTCAATAAAGACATAGGAATTGCACACCATCCTATGAACTCTTGATACAGTGATACTCTCTCCATCATTATTCATTTCTCGGTTCCCGTGTTGTTGCAAGTGGAATGTCGACAAGTGAATCGTGATGTGTGAAATCTATACTCCTAGTAACTCTGCTGCTTGGTAGTTAAAGGGCAATAGTTACATCCTTATCATGTTGGTTATTGAATCACCATCCTAAGGTTGATCGTGCTACCTAGTCCATATTCCTGGTGCACTCCTCGATTGATGAGTTAGGATTTTGTCAAATCCTCGCTCATTTGATCATATCGTCTTGCCCTGAAAAGCAAGATTGTTCTCGAGCCTAGTGACATATCGGTGGTTCGTGATTTTCTGATTATCTTCTCGGAAGTATCACCAGGTCGTCACCTGACCGCTATGTTGAGTTCGTGATCAAGTTGGGTTCTTGTAACCACCCCTTCTCCAAGAATCTCTGTTGGATACCCCTGAGCTAGTTGGTTAAGCTGGACAACAACTTGGAGAGTTGGAAGATAAAATCTTGTCCGACTTAGTTCATGTTAAGGGATATCTTGTGTGTGTGTTGAAGAAAGATGATATCTTCATCAATTGATCCTCGAGACCAGTTGTTGGAGCTATTGTCTTGCCAAAACTTTGATTTGAGTGTGGGCTATCCTCAAATCAAGTCAGAACCAACGATGCTCGTAATGTTTTCTTATTCGTGGTTGAACCCTCAAGCATACACCATTACATCTTTTGGTCTGACCAATACTATCACCTTGTTCACCTAATTATGGAATTCCATTTATATGGAAACCTTGATGAATTGTTGTTGAGCCCATCGACAACATCCTTATCACCTCCATGATTCTGTTGAACATTAAGCTAGTGTTGGAAACTTCTATAAGCATTATCTTCATGTTCCGTTCATGAAGCATGTGCTGGATGAAAGAAGCGACTTCCTCTAATTCATGTGCATTTGATGCAAGTCGCCGCCGTGAATCTGAGAAAGCAACTTTTACTTCCTCTGGAACCATCCCAAGTCAGTTATGCATGTGTGAAGTATTCTATGGTCTGATAGACTGATCATCTTCATTCTATACGTATCCCTAGCACACCAAGCCACTGATTGATTTGTTCAAGGAGAAGAAGTTCCTTCTTAAGAGATAGACTTACGCAAGGACTTCGATATCCTCGTTGATGGTTCCCAATCTGAACTCGGTAGTGTTTTATTATAAGACTACCATGTGGTCATGCTTGTCTGGGACAGCCTATTCACATGTTTGTAGCAGAACCAGCTCATGTTTTGGAGCTTACTATCGTAGTTCATTTCCCGAGAATCTCGCAACGTCATCTCGTCGATTTGTGTTGCAAACTTTCATTTTTCTTCCTAGACTCGATGAGTCTGGAATATCCTAACACCAACCAGATCTGAATCTCAGGCAGATATGATTGTTGGAACATTTCCCAAGAACTATAATATTGGTCCCTCGATAACCAGTAAAGTGGATGTCGTGGCCAACACACCCAGCCGGAAGACCTACTATTGTAGTATTTTGTTTGAGGAAGTTGGCCACCTCCCCATAAGGATTTCGTAGGATTTACTCTCTAGTTGTTCCTTATGGATTCTTGTGTTCCCGAAGTCCGACCTTTTACTTGATGTTCTAGATATCAAACTGTCTTTATGAATGGGTTACGCTAGCACATCAAGGAGAACATTAGAAGCGGAGTGCTAAATGTCTCTCGGTCGATCATCCAGATTTTGTTTCCTTGGCCTCGCTAAGGTGAAATCTGAGAAGGTGTTGTCTTCCTTTGTATCTGCATCATCCATCATTATTCATCATGGTAGTCTGTTGTGTTGCCAGGATCCTTGACACGGATGTTGGTAAAACCTTGATGAATATGGAAATGCTCAAGTTCTTGAGAGCACGCGCAAGCGCTAGGTGTTATCATCAACACTAACTGGGTTTGCTCTCAGTTTCCTTGGTTATGCTATAACTTTTCAAACAGTGGACTCACTCTCTACTGTTGAGCTTCTCCCCAGTTACTAAAATCATCCCTTGTGTTGTTTTCAACAAGGTAATCCACATCATCTATTCTAATTCGGTTATGCCATTCTACCGAACCCCTCCAAACGATCGCTTGAGAATTGCCTTAGGCTGGTATAAAGAGTTCCAATGATCTCTGAATCAAAGGTAATTCTTTTTGCCACTTAAGGGGATATTTCTACAAGTCACCTTCCCTAAGGTGCCCCGTTATGGTATCGTGGAAACTCAACTCCTCGCTACGTTGACAATCGTTTACCGCCTTCTTAAGCGTGGAATTGTTGTCTACCTAGTGAACCTTCGTCATCTGTTACACTCCATCCCTCTGGATGTATGTTTCGTGTCTCAGCTCGGGAGATGCTGCTATTTCTCATCCCATGAATTGATCCTGAGTTGTTCGATCTTCGAGAAGATCGACCCTTCTAGAGTCTCTTTCTTCTCTCCTTGTCATGTTGGCAGGAGTTCTCAAAGCAAGACTTCAAGACAATGATGGTGATCGAATCAACGTTCTTTGAAGTGCCACCTGGATCGTGAAGATTATGTTAGTTTGCGACCCCCCTTCATCTTACCCTACGCTTGAATCTCGGGACGAGATTTTTGTTTAGTGGGGGTGAGTTGTCACATCCCTAGCTTCTGGTACTACATGGTGTTTGCATCTGGTTGCATCATGTTTAAATTCTTTTTAAATTGAAATGGGGATTGATCAAACCCTAGCATCAGAAAGAATTCAACTAGGTTCAAATAAAATATTTTTCAATGAACCTGATATGACCTTCTAAAATGTTCATCATCTTTGCCTTGGTCTTAAACCTCTGACAAAAATGCTGCACAATTTTCTAGGTCATCCTAAGGTCACTGAATTAAATCATAAGTATTTGAATTTGGACATTTAAATTCTATAAAATATTTAAAATGTTCAAATAATCCTAAACTGAAATGTTCCATGTTGGATATATTCCAAACAATGTCCATGAGCAGTTTGGTGATTTTTGAGTATGCCCTGACATTTTTAATAAAGCCCTAAAGATTACAGAAAATAGAAAACATTAACAAAAGAGAGAGAGAATACCTGGCGCTTACCTGGCCGGCCCAGCTGGCGGCCCAGCCATCTGGCCCAGCCCACCTCCTCCTGTCGTCTTCCTCCCCTCGCCCCGAAGCAGCTCGGTGGCGAGCACTGGCGATGCCATGGCCTCCTCCCTGCCTGCCTCACGCCCTCGAGGCCCTTCCAGCGCCACGGAGATGGCCACGCACCCCCCTGGACCCCTCGACCTTTCCCCTCACTCCCTGGTTCTCTCTCCCTCTCTGGTTCTCTCCCCGCAGCCGCCCGAGAGCGACCGCCGCCGCCGTTCGCCGCCACCGTGCCCAGAGCCACCCCCTCACCCTTCCGCCATGCCCCAAGGCTCCGCCTCGACGCCACGGAGCTCCAAGACGAAGGACGCGCCTGCGGGATGCTCGAAGCGACGCCATCTTCATCACCTTCGTCGCCGGCCGCCGGAGATCCCTCTCGCCGCCCCGCTCGCTCCGGTGCTTCCCCGAGCACGCCGAGGCCACCTCTGCACTCACCGTGAGCTCTTGCCCCTTCTCCCCCTGTCCGTTCTCGCTCTCACATGCCGTAGCCGTCGCCCCCTTGTTGACCGAAACCCGCCGCCGCCCGCACTCGTCGCCGTGATGCTCCGGTGACCATTTGGTCCCGGGCATGCGCCCATCATACTCACCGCACCCCGTAGACGTCGTAGGTGCTAAACACACATCACCACGGCCACCACAACCGCGTCCCCGCTCGTGCCCGAGCTCCGACCGCCGCCCAACTCACCGTCGCCGCTGTTTCGGGACACCCCAGCTCCATTCGCTGCCACCAGTGGATGCGCCACTCCTCCAGCACCCCGTAGAGCCAAACCCCGTCGCAAACCACCGTCTGTAGCACCGTCCCGAGCAACTCCGGCGAGGTCCCGCCGTCGCCATGGTCGCCGGCGTCACTTGCTGACGCCGCTGCTTAATTAGCCACTAATCACCGCCTCGTGCCACTGACACTGGGCCCCACACACTTAACTAATCACTGTTTAATTCCTGTTTAGTTTAGATTAATCACAGTGGGCCCCGCCTGTCAACTTTGACTTGGCCACGTTAGCTTTGACCGGGTCCCACATGTCAGCCTCTATAGCTGACTCTGTGTCACTGACCAGTGGACCCCACTGGTCAGGTTTGACCTGGTCAGCCGCAGTTGACCTGCTGATGTCATGCTGCTATCATGCTGATGCAATAAATCTTTTCTGGCGTTTTTATTAATTAAGGAAATTCCAGAAAATAGTATAAACTTCTAAAATTCATAGAAATTCAACCGTAGCTCAGATTGAAATAATTTATATATGAAAAATGATCAGAAAAATCCAATCTATCCATCTGTACCATTTTCATGCATGTTAGAACAACTTATAGCTGCTGTTTAGCACAAATCATATGAATGGCATTTAAATAATCACATATGGAGTTTGAATTTGAATCTTTGATTCAAATCAACTTCATTTAATCTGGTTGCTAGTTGCATTAGCTCAAACCACAGCATATTGCCATGTCACACTCATGCATCATATTGTTGCATTGCATTGATTGTGTTCTTTCTTTGTTGCCGGTGTTTGTCCCCTCTCGATAGACGTGGTTCCGACAATGAGTTCGATGACACCAATGAAGAACTATATTATCTTCAGAAGTGCCAGGCAAGCAAAACCCCCTTGTTCATTCCGATAAAATCCCACTCTCTCGCTCCTGCTCTCCTTTACTGCATTAGGACAACAACGACATATTTGTTACTTGCTGCGGTAGCTGAACCCCTTATCCTCTGCATGACCTGTCATTGCCACAGTAAATAGATGAAACCCACTAGCATGAGTAGGAGTTGTTTGAGCCCTGATGTGCCTACTCATTCATGCTTGTTTGTCGTGCCTGCTACTGCTTAGAGTTGAGTTAGGTCTGATTCATCGGGAATGAATCAGAGGTGCATGAACTTGTCCTACTGTTGAGAGCTAAGTGTGTGAACACGATTTGGTAAAGGTAGCGGTGAGAGGCCATGTAGGAGTACATGGTGTGTTGTCTCATTGCAGCCGTCCTCAGGAACTGAGTTCTGTGTTTGTGATCCATGAACAGCTACTACCACACATTGGGATCCTTAATTGACTCTCTCGACTTATTAATCAACTTGATCTCTGTCTAGGAGTTGCAACTAGTTTCTGGTGTTTGTAGGTAGTGTTAGTAGTCTACCAAGTGGCACCCGGTACAGGTGGGCTTGGGATAGACTAGGCACCATGGCACGGTGTACCAAGCATAGATCCACCCGTTGAGGTGGGCTTGGGAACCCTGCACACATTGTTTGGGGCCGTGAGCGACACCCCGGCCGGATCTCCTTGCGGATGGAACCCGAATAGGCGATAAACCTGGACGAGAGACTTGTGTGGTTAGTCAGGTCGTGGCCGACACCCTCGCTGGGCTTCCGCTTGAAGGTTGCCGAGTACATGTCGTGTAAACGGCGGTAAGTGGTTAGAGCGTGTGTGAAGAAGTACACCCCTGCAGGGTTAACATTATCTATTCGAATAGCCGTGTCCGCGGTAAAGGACTTCTGGGTTGCCTGTACAGTTCATAGACAAGTGAAAGTGGATACTCTAAAATACGCAAGATAAGCATGAGTGCTATGGATGGCGTTCTCGCAGGGAGACGGGAGCGGATCCATAGTGGTGTATTGATATGGTGAATATGTGGACTCGTGTGCGCCACCTCAAAAGAGTTACTTGCAGTCGTAGTTCAGGATAGCCACCGAGTCAAAGCTGGCTTGCTGCAGTTAAACCCCACCATCCCCTTGTTGATAATGATGCATATGTAGTTAGATCTGATGTAAGTCTTGCTGGGTACATTTGTACTCACGTTGCTTAATTTATGTTTTTGCAGAGAGACTTCAGTCTCACTAGTAGTACCGCGTGGACTTCGACGTTTAGCTTGTTACCTCAGCTACAATCTTGTGCCCTCGGCAGGGTCTGGTAGATAGTCAGGCTTCTCAGCCTTTTTCATTTGTAGATGTCTGTACCCAGACATGTTAAGCTTCTGCATGTGCTTGACTTGCATGCTCTGAATGCTGGGTCGAGAGACCCATGTTTGTAATATCTCGCTCCTCGGAGCCTATTGAATAAAATACTTGAGTTGTAGAGTCATGTTGTGATGCCATGTTGTATTTGCACATATCGAGCATATTGTGTGTATGTTATTGAAATGCTTGGTACGTGTGGGATCTGACTATCTAGTTGTTTATCCTTAGTAGCCTCTCTTACCGGGAAATGTCTCCTAGTGTTTCCACTGAGCCATGGTAGCTTGCTACTGCTCCGGAACACTTAGGCTGGCCGGCATGTGTCCTTCTTCGTTCCTGTGTCTGTCCCCTCGGGGAAATGCCACGCGATGAATTCTGGAGTCCTGTTAGCCCGCTACAGCCCAGTTCACCGGAGTCCTGCTAGCCCAGCGCTACAGCCTGGATTCACTCGCTGATGACCGACACGTTCGTTGCTGGGTCATGTATGCCTGTCCCTGTAAGTTAGTGCCACTTTGGGTTCACGACTAGCCATGTCAGCCCGGGTTCTTTGTCATATGGATGCTAGCGGCACTATCATATACGTGAGCCAAAAGGCGCAAACGGTCCCGGGCCAGGTAAGGTGGCACCCGTGGAATACCGTGCGTGAGGCCGCAAAGTGATATGATGTGTTACATGCTAGATCGGTGTGACTTAGGATCGGGGTCCTGACAGCGGTAATCAACTACAGAGCTACGTTCACTATCTTCATCTAGCCTTGTTGTTTCTTGAGAATCATGTCGGGAGGCTGACACTGCATTCTTTAAATGAGGAGTAGTCCACTTGCCTGACTGCCTCATCATAAGTGATTGATGAGGGATACACAAGAACATTAGTTTGATGTAAGAATATGGTTAATACACAGATGTACTAGTATGTACCAAAATCATAAAGGCATGTCATATTCAAAGGTATAATGTGTAAGCTAAGCAGATGCAATTTAACCAAATTGGAAGCAATACAAGCTAGACATCCGGCTGGAGTGGTGAGCATGATCATCTAGGACCTGAGAGCCTGGTGGGAGGTGGGCTGCTTCGCCACCATCGCGGCTTTTTAGTTGGCTTCTAGGGGATGTTTGTCTTTGTTGGGCTTGTCACTGGCTCGGCCAGTGCCCTGACTAGCTATTTGTCTTCTGGTGCTCATGGGATGGTGGTTCGTGTAAAAAATATATTTCCTTATCTTAATAAAGACCGACTTCGGCCTTTCGAATACAAGCTAGACACCATATGGAACATACAACCACATATGACACTGCAAAGTTAAATCAAGCACCTGGGATGGTGGTTCATTGCGAGCGAGGTCATCAACTCCAGAGCTACGTTTACCGTCTCCATCTGCTCACACTGCACCCTTTATAGCACTGTAACATGTCATGGCTACCCATGTAGAAAGCTGGAGCAACTTCTCTATTTTCTTTTCTGCTTCTCTCGAGGCAGACTCTAAAATACCCTTGAATAAAAACACTAGTGAGAGTATGGGTGAAGTGTGTGCAGAACTAGTGCATTGTAAAAGTAGCAGATAGCAGGTGGATGAAAAATAAATGACAGGAGACATATGATAGCTCTACAACATTGCATGGCAAACAAAATTAGATTCTACTCCATATGATTTTGTAATATATGAGCAGATGAAATGCAGGTACTCCTCCAGCACACCACCACATGTGGTCATATCTAAGATAACAGTCGATTGAAAATAAATAGGTCAGTCAATTTGTTTAATGTACCGTCCGATCTATAAGGAACGGGCAGATGGCCTTCGTCTACCTCCCACCAATCACTGTTGACGATCTTTCTCGAACCGCCAGTGACCACCGGCCCAGGCCCCTGCCTCTGCCGCCCCGCCCTCCCCTCGACCTCACACCACCGCTATGCTTGGCAATGCTCCCAAGCGATCCCTTTAATCCCGACCGACCTCCAGATCGGGCGCCAGTAGCTCTAGGCCCCACACGCCCCTAAGATAAACACCGAGGCGCTGCTTCCCCGGCATAATAGGCGTACTAGCGCCTGTTACGCCGGGGAATGCTTACGTTAATTGGGAATCAACTGACCAGAAATTGAAATTCAGGGGGGGGGGGCGACGGACCTCTAGCTAAGGTGAAATAGTATATGAGGAGAAACCTTGTGCATCGCGAGTTACTAGGAACATCTAGTATCAAGGAGAAGCGGCCAACTAATGTCTTCTGTGGGATGAATACCGTGCAAGCAGACATGTAAGATTTGCATGAATAAGGGAAGAGGAGTACCCTTATCGGTTGCCAGTGTGGTATCCTCCATATGTCGCGACGATCTTCTTTTTTCTCCCAGGGGAACCGATATTTTGGAGAGCAGTGGATCCTTGGATAAACCCATGGCCAAATTGTTGACTATGTTGTCGTGTCCGTATATCAGTGGAGGGGAAGCAAATCCGAGGCAGCGAAGGATGGCGTAGCAGGAACAACTCCGATGCAGTGGATGGTGGCGAAGTTGGAGCGGCAGCGGTGAGGAGCAGGACAACGTGGTTGAACTGGCTCGGGTACGGACGGCTCGGCCTCGGCTTCAACTACTAGCCGTGGAGGGCGTTGCGGTTGAGGTTGCGGTGGACGACGATGTTAGGGTATCGGCTCTGGTGTGATGAAGGAGGGCGGCGGCTGATAGGTGGGATGGGGTGGCGGACGGAGGACGCCGGGGTTTCGCGGCTGGTGGAGAGGTAGTTTTTGCACCCACGGAGTACGAATGGGGAATCAGATGGGTGGGCAGGGGGAGGGGGAGAACCATGTTTCGGTCTGGGACACACTTGTTTTTGGCTTTTTTGAACAAAAGATGGGACACGCTTGTTAGAAATTTGGGGAAAGTACAAACTTTGCCCCCCTCTTAAATTTCGGGCCTACTGCGGGTCGGGGGTAGGATGGTAATCCCAGGTGTCCCAAATAGTGGGCGGGAGCGATTTCAGCCGCGCGCATGTGCGCTTAGGCGGCCATTGTGTATGAATGTTTTTCGGAGGCGGTTGCATGGTGTCTAGATGAAGCCACAAACCTACCCCGGTTTAGACCTTTGCCTGTCGGGCCGGTAGGTTTCACGGGTCGGAGTTATTAGAAAAGTAATTTCCTTGTAATACCAAACATTGGTCTCACGCGGTTTCGGGCGAGTAGAGGCTCTTTTGGCGCTTCGTTCGAAATTTTGAAACACAAGCATTCACGTTTAGAGTACTCTTTTTTTTCTGGGAAACGTTTAGAGTACTCTTGAACTATGAGGATTGACCTAAATAGACAATGTTATATTTGACCTTCTATGTTTGAAAACCTCATTAAATTATCCGCTTCTTTTTGAAATTTTGACACTTGAAAATCCTATAACTACGATTATTTTGGAATGGAGTACCTAAATTTGAATCTATTTTGTACACGACTACATATGCTATTATGTACAAAATCAGAGCAAAGATTGGTGCCCCCATAATTTAGGTATGATTTACAAATGCCATGATATCAAATTCAAATAATTGAATGGACTTCATGTTGAATTTGATTTTTTTAAACCACCT
Organism: Triticum aestivum; assembly: GCF_018294505.1. Taxonomy (NCBI): domain Eukaryota; kingdom Viridiplantae; phylum Streptophyta; class Magnoliopsida; order Poales; family Poaceae; genus Triticum; species Triticum aestivum. Next base: position 599,007,363 of record NC_057810.1, read on the forward strand.
TAAGTTGAATTCAAATGTATGCTAGTTCATAGGTAGCTATTTATAGTGTTCATTGTGTAACTTTTGTATGTATAATGTGCTTTACACACACAACATGAACTATACTCATGTTTATATTCGATTGCTAAAGCATGCATTGTCTGAAGTTCAAAATACTAACTATGTGGTTCAATTGTGTCGAATAATAACATAGACATGCTCAAATTCGATAGAATCTAGATGTCTGATGGATCAATGACCGTTCCTTACGCGAATTGCAAATATCATGATCCCATCCTAATATTTGGATATAATTTATATCTTTAATCAATGTGTACAATAGTCTTTTATGTGTAGTTTCACTCTCCGTCGGTGGTCTCTCACACATGCTCACACACTCTCTCCTGAGGTGTCTTTCTCTCACACATGCTCTCGATATAACCCTCCCTCCCTCTCATAACCATTTATGATTGTTTTCACTAACCTTTATCACAAGCACTCTTCCTCTCGCAAGCATACACACACACAATCCACATCGACCCTTTCTATATACATAGACCTGCCTACGTGTCTCCTGTACGCACATTATCTTTAGGCATGTCTCTCACGCATTGTCTCACACCTCTCTTCCTAATCGACGAGTATGATTCTAGCAGATCATTCTGTAGGATGCCCCTTAAAGTTAGGTTGGATCAATAGTAATATCAGAGATAAAGGGGTTACCTTAGTCCGAGAACCTAGGGTTACAAATCCTAGCCGGCTTTGCCAGTGGACATAGAGTCCTTCACAATTCTGCTATCTTTGTCTTGTACGACTAGTCATCCATGGGTCTCCCTAAATGTGTCACGGGCTGACCAATATGGTGCAGGACGAAACCGAACGAAGGGCCTCACCTCGACCCACCGGACCTCACGCGGTGACACACCCTCTTCCCCCATGTCTCGTTATCTTCTCACACCCACACATACCAACACAAACACCACACACAAGAAATATATTCTCCTGGTGCCTCCATCCCCTCCCCCCTTGCATATACACACTCAAGGGAATCTCTCGCCGTGACGTCATATTCGTCTCTCTCTCTAGACCACTCTCATTTCTCATGCTATCTCCCCCCCCCGCCGGCCCCTCTATCCATGCCTCTCTCGAATACGTAATACACACACATACCTCTCTAGGCCTTGCCAAATGCATCAACTACACATTCACACATGTTACATCACATACCCCATTGATCTAAAAAGCCCTCTCTTCACGTTTATTTCGCATACAACATTCCTTTTGAATAAAATGTGGCCAAACAATTATTTTAGAATTTCTACATATATACAACATTACAATGTTATATGGAGGAGTACGAACGCTAATTTGCATTGCATGGTGCCCACAATGATATTTATTCCGCACTGTGAATTTGTATATTTTTATACTATATACAAAGTTAGTCATAATAAAGAGAAACGAAGAGCATCTCTCTCTCCATCGCATGTCCCCCCCCCTCTACTCCCCTTTCACGTATGCACACAAACTATCTCCAGGTCCTCTAAAAGTAAGCCCCCAGCACATTCACACATGTTTCATCTTTCTCTCGCGATATTACAATGACGATCATTGTATTTGAAACGAAAGCACAATACGTACATTGGACTTCAGAATCCACTCATTACGGTCACCATTTATGTTTTGTGGTTATTATACAGTCACGGGCTCACCGCACAACTCTGTATTTGCTCAAGACATGACTAGTTGACCAGTTAAACACTCCACGTGGCACCTCTAGTGTTGCATCACATTATCACACTACCATTGGGCCCACCTGTCGGCTTGTATCTACTCTACATCTACACTCTTATAAAAAATAGAGTTGGTGACGATGATGTGCCTGGCATCCTGCAATATAGGCCGTCCGATTTATATCTGACGGATAGGAAAGAAACTATGGCAATTTTGCAAAAAAGTACCCACACACCTCTCCACATTTGCAAATAAGGCCTTCCCTCATTCATCCTTTTCTCTCACAAGATAAACTAGTCATACAAATGCATCTTGATGCTACGTGCAACGCACGGGCATCTTGCTAGTAAGAATGAAAACAAACGACAAAAAAATATTGGACGGTGGTTCGAAGTCATGACCGCGGGCACGGCGGACAAGGTGGCCTTGTATTGGTATACTGAGCCGTCTGTTTTAACACACAAGAGCTGGTGTGGTGATTATACACACACGCACGCATGCACACGAACTGCATGCATGCAACACTCACACGAACACATGCACCCACGCACGCATGCAACACTCACACGTACACACGCAGCCACGCACGCATGCAACACTCTCTCTCACACACACACGCATGCACACACCAGTACACCACACGACCAACACACACTCTCACGCTCAAGTGCTCAACCTACACGTGCATGCGCACACATCAGGCCCTGACAGACACATACACAACCAGGTGATTCCCGCGCACGGGTTGGAGTCTTGTCGCGCGTGCGTAAATTTGTGTTTATCTTACCTTTTCCCTATGCGAACTGACAGGTTGGACCCACAAGGAACATGGTCAATTTAACTAGTCAACCTGGCATCACGCAAACTATTTAGCCGGTCAACAGAGTGCAATCCGATGCTGAACCGTGAGCAAGTGACCGTATAATCACCGCAAAGCATATATAGTGACCGTAATCAGCTTATCCTGAAGTTCGGTGACCGTATTACACTTTTCTCTCTGTAGGCCCTCCAAAACTACATCTCTACACGTTCTCGCATGTTACATCTAACAACTATGCAATACAGGACTACTACTACACTCTAACACAATAAATCATATGTGTTTTTAGTTTTACTAGATATCATATTGTTACTTAATTATTCAGTTTGCATACATTAAAATTGCCTTTGAAATGTATGGCCAGTATCATCTACCGCGCTGGAAAAATCCCACCCTTTCCTGTTTAATCGGGTTTGTATCGATGGATCATGCAAAACAGCAAAACTGCAGTACTATACAGTACAAGTGACAGTTCACTGGGCCGTCGTGTCGTGTACTCCTCCGTCGTAAGAGTGGAGCGCTCGCTTTCATAAATCTTCTAGTCCCTTTCGCCAACATGTGGGACATCAAGCTACTGGGTCCACGTGCCACACCGGAATGTAGTGCAGAGCAACCGGGGTGAAGCACCCCAGTCATGGTGCCGGCGTAGTAATGAGCAATGAGGCATGAAATCACAAAGATGCACCTTTCCTGCAGTTAAGTCGGAGGGACAAAGTAATAATGCTTAAAAAATAAGTTGGAGGGACGAAGCAACCATCATTTCACTCGTTGCTGAATCCGCTTCTCCCTCATCTTCTTCAAGTTAACCACGTGTTGCTTCTGCCGTTGTTCTGCCTCATGTGGGATGCGGATCAGATTGGTAAAGCACCGACACATGGGACCACATGTTAGCAAACCTCCAGGACAACGTCCTCTAAAAATAAGAAACCTCCCCCACCATCCGCGCGGCAAAATCACCTCCATTTTACTAATCTTGATTCTATAATTTTTTAGATCAATATAATTGAGATTTGTATAGATAGCACACAGGAGCAAAACCAAGTGGTACGGTTAAGGGCATCCACAATGTGTAGCCAAATGTGAAAATAGTTTTTGGCATCGTGGGAACCATTGTGGACGGTGTTGCCAAAGCCAAAAAGATGGAACTGAAGCTCCCTGGTTGATTGATTAAAGGAATAGAAAAATGCAACGTCTCTCCTCTTTCTCCCGTGCTTGGACGCATGTACAGTATAGAGCACAGAGTCTACTCCCCTGTCCCTTCTATCACAAATCACAAAGCAGTGAGGCGTCAAATCACAAAAGCACGAACGAAGCAACCATCATTTCACTCTTCGCTGACTCCGCTTCTCCATCGTCTTCTTCGAGAAACCATCTCACCGCACTAAGCTGGACGGACGATGCTATTTTGTACTAGTAGTACTAGTACATTTATGCGTCCTTTGGTTCAACGAACTTCCTGGATGCAAATAAGGCTGTTGTCTTGGCTTGCAGGCAGCACTTGCGAACGACTTACCGTGATCTCCCTCAATGGTGTTCTCCGTCGAACGCACTTCGCCAAACCACAACGTTCGAGATATCGTCGACGTCACCGTAATGGGGAAGGAAGTCAAATATAGTTACTACCTCCATATTTTTTGTACACAAGGCCAGTATATCAAAATTACAATTTGCAAAAGGCCACTAACAATAATCGAGGCAAAATTGATGGGGTTTGCCTCGTACTAGCAACCAAGGACATTAATATCCCCTGCATGCATGCGGAAGTGAGAAGGTTGGTTTGCATGGCACTGCATTAATCAAGCGATGAGGAGTGAGATGGTTAGCTCCTTGGGCTTTGGAGAAAAAAATACCCATTAATTGACACGTGAAACGAGGATTTGTATCGATTAATCCCGCGAAGGAAAATCCCACCTTTCTTTTTTAACACTAGTACTCCTAGTACGTATGTACTTATCCTGTTTGGGTCTAGGCCTTGCATTGCCATACTTCGCCACACATTTTCGCCAAGCTTGCCTAAAGTTTTCAAAATGAAAAGGAGGTACACTTACACACGGCTGTCGCGGTCGCACCGCACCCTCACACGGTCGCTCATGCACGCCGCGGTCGCATCGCACCCTCACACAGTTGCTCCTGCACGCCACAAACCCAACCAAGGGAACGCACCCTCACTGAAACGTGTTGTCGCTTGTGGACAAACCAAACTCAGCCATCCTACCGCTGACACATAATTTTTGTTCATAGAGTATGTTTATCCAACCGCATGTTGGGGAGTATCCGTACGGCCCGTGCGGTGGTCTGTTGGGGAAGAAGAAGAGGTGAGGAACAAGGGTTAGGAGAAAGGATATTCATCCAACCGTCTGAAATGGTAGACTGACCCAAGTCAGGCAACTAGCATAACAATATATGTTTTACGCAGCAAAAGATCCATAAAAACAACAACATAAAGAAAAACTATCACCGCTCGCGGAATGAGACGGCGTCGTCGTCTTTGGCTGCCGGCGCGAGCCAGCTGTAGCTGCCGACGTGTGTCTCTGCATCATGGATGTCCTCGGCCTCCAGCTACTCGTTCACGTGGAGCGTGCGGGCGCTCTGCACGGACGAGAGCACAGCCCGGTTCAAGTCGAGGACGTCCAGTTCCGCCTGCAGGAGGGCCTCGATGGCAGCGGTATCCGCGCGCTCCGTGTCAAGTCGAGCCTCCGTCGCCCAGTTCAAGTCCAGGACGTCCGGTTCCGCCTGCAGGAGGGCGTCAATGAGAGCGGCATCCGCGCGCTCCGCGTCGAGTTGAGCATCTGCCACCCGGTTCAAGTCCAGGACGTCCGGTTCCGCCTGCAGGAGGGCCTCGATGCCAGCGGCCTCCGCGCGCTCCGCCTCAAGTTGAGCCTTCGCTGCCCGGTTCACATCCATGACATCCGGTTCCGCCTGCAGGAGAGCCTCGATGACAACGGCATGCGCGCGCTCCGCGTCGAGTTAAGCCTCTGCCTCCCGGTCCTCCTTTAGTATCGCCAGGTTGAACCACTGGTCCACCTGCACCATGGGGGACTCGGACGCTGACACAAAGTCGACGTCCATCGTCTCATACCCATCGGGGGCCTTCTGCGCTGTGACCTCCGCCATGAACATTGGATCGGTTTCCTCCTCCTCGTAGCTTGGCTCCAGAGAACTCGGGGATTGGCCCGCCGCAAAGAGAGCTTGGGAATGGAGGTCTGTGGCACCGACCGCCGCTGCAATTTCTGCGCGGCGCTCCAGCGTCAGCATCTTGTAGTACGTGATCTCGAGGCGCACCATGGCTTTTCAGCGAACTAGGGGACGCTTGATGCGGGCTATGATGTCTACTACACAACCTTCTTCTTGTAGACGCTGTTGGGCCTGCAAGTGCACATGTTTGTAGGACAGTAGCAAATTTCCCTCAAGTGGATGACCTAAGGTTTATCAATCCGTAGGAGGCGTAGGATGAAGATGGTCTCTCTCAAACAACCCTGCAACCAAATAACAAAAAGTCTCTTGTGTCCCCAACACACCCAATACAATGGTAAATTGTATAGGTGCACTAGTTCGGCGAAGAGATGAAGATACAAGTGCAAAATAGATAGTAGATATAGGTTTTTGTAATCTGAAATAATAAAAACAGCAAGGTAGCGAGCGATAAAAGTGAGCGTAAACGGTATTGCAATGGTAGGAAACAAGGCCTAGGGTTCATACTTTCACTAGTGCAAGTTCTCTCAACAATAATAACATAGATATAACATATGACAAGCCCTCAACATGCAACAAAGAGTCACTCCAAAGCCACTAATAGCGGAGAACAAACGTAGAGTTCATGGTCGGGTACGAAACCACCACAAAGCTATTCTTTCGGATCGATCTATAAAAGAGTTCGTACTAGAATAACACCTTAAGATACAAATCAACCAAAACCCTAATGTCACCTAGATACTCCATTGTCACCTCAAGTATCCGTGGGCATGATTATACTATATGCATCACAAAATGTCAGATTCATCCAACCAACATAAAAGTACTTCAAAGAGTGCCCCAAAGTTACTACCGGAGAGTCAAGAACGTGTGCCAACCCCTATGCATAGGTTCATGGGTGGAACCCGCAAGTTGGTCACCAAAACATACATCAAGTGGCACATGATATCCCATTGTCACCACAGATAATCACGGCAAGACATACATCAAGTGTTCATAAAAGACTCAATCCGATAAGATAACTTCAAAGGGCAAACTCAATTCATCACAAGAGAGTAGAGGGGGAGAAACATCATAAGATCCAACTACAATAGCAAAGCTCGGGATACATCAAGATCGTGCCATAGATGCAACACGAGAGAGAACACAAGAGAGAGAGATCAAACACATAGCTACTGGTACATACCCTCAGCCCCGAGGGTGAACTACTCCCTCCTCGTCATGGATAGCGCCGGGATGATGAAGATGGCCTCCGGTGATGGGATCCCCCTCCGGCAGGGTGCCGGAACAGGGTCCCGATTGGTTTTTGGTGGCTACAGAGGCTTGCGGCGGCGGAACTCCCGATCTATCTTCTGTTGTGGAAGTTTTAGGGTACGTAGGTATATATGGGTGCAGGGGGTACATCGGTGGACCTCCGGGTTGCTCACAAGGTAGGGGGCGCGCCCTCCACCCTCGTGGGCAGCCCGGGACTCCCTTGGCGTGCACTCCAAGCCCATCAGGTTGGTTTCCTTCCAAAATTAACTTCTCCAGTTGATTTCATTCCGTTTTGACTCCGTTTGATATTCCTTTTCCTCGAAACACTGAAATAGGCATAAAACAGCAAATCTGGGCTGGGCCTCCGGTTAATAGGTTAGTCCCAAAAATAATATAAAAGTGGATAATAAAGCCCAATATTGCCTAAAACAGTAGATAAAGTAGCATGGAGCAATCAAAAATTATAGATACGTTGGAGACGTATCAAGCATCCCCAAGCTTAATTCTTGCTCGTCCTCGAGTAGGTAAATGATAAAAAAAGAATTTTTGATGCCGAGTGATACTTTGGCATAATTTCAATGTAAATCTTCTTAATTGTGATATGAATATTCAGATACAAAAGATTCAAGACAAAAGTTCATATTGACACAAAAATAATAATACTTCAAGCATACTAATCAAAGCGATCCTGTCTTCTCAAAATAACATGGCAAAAGAAAGTTCATTCCTACAAAATCATATAGTCAGGCTATGCTTCATTTTCGTCACACAAAGATGTTCCCAACTTCTATACCCCCGATGACAAGCCAAGCAATTGTTTCATACTTAAATAATCTCAAACTTTTTCAACCTTCATGCAATACATGAGCGTGAGCCATGGATATAACACTATGGGTGGAATAGAATATGATGATGGGGATTGTGTGGAGAAGACAAAAAAGGAGAAAGTCTCACATTGACGAGGATAATCAACGGGCTATGGAGATGCCCATCAATTGATTTCAACATGAGGAGTAGGGATTGCCATGCAATGGATGCAGTAGAGCTATGAATGCTCAACAAAAGAAAACTAGTGGGTGTGCATCCAACTTGCTTGCTCACGAAGACCTAGGGCATTTGAGGAAGCCCATCGTAGGAATATACAAGCCAAGTTCTATAATGAAAAATTTCCACTAGTATAAAAAGACAACATATGAGACTCACTACATGAAAAACAAGGTGCTACTTTGAAGCACAATATATGAGGCTCACTACATGAAGAACAAGGTGCTACTTTGAAGCACAATATATGAGGCTCACTACATGAAGAACAAGGTGCTACTTTGAAGCACAAGTGTGGAAAAAGAGATAGTAGCATTGCCCTTTTTATATATTTTTTTATTTTCTTTTTTTGGGGCCTTTCTTCTTTTTGGCCTTTGTCTTTTTTTTATTTGGGCAATGCTCTAATAATGATGATCATCACACTTCTATTGATTACAACACAAGGATTACAACTCGAAACTTAGAACAAGATATGACTCTATATGAATGCCTCCGGCGGTGTATCGGGATGGTGCAATGAATCAAGAGTGACATGTATGAAAAATAATGCATGGTGGATTTGCCACAAATACGATGTCAACTACATGATCATGCAATGGCAATATGACAAAAGTAATGTATGTCATGAATATGATGATGGAAGTTGCATGGCAATATATCTCAAAATGGCTATGGAAATGCCATGATAGGTAGGTATGGTGGCTGTTTTGAGGAAGATATAAGGAGGTTTATGTGTGATAGAGCGTATCATATCACGGGGTTTGGATGCACAGGCGAAGTTTGCGCCAACTCTCAAGGTGAGAAAGGGCAATGCACGGTACCGAAGAGGCTAGCAATGGCGGAAAGGTGAGAGTGCGTATAATCCATGGACTCAAAATTAGTCAAAAGAACTCATAAATTTAGAAGTCATCGAAAACCAAGTACTACACGCATGCTCCTAGAGGGATAGATTGGTAGGAAAAGACCATCGCTCGTCCCCGACCGCCACTCATAAGGATGCACAAGCCAGGTACACTTCATGTTTCAAATTTGTTACACAACTTTAACCATACGTGCATGCTACGGGACTTGCAAACTTCAACACAAGTATTTCTCAAATTCATAATCACCCAACTAGCACGACTTTGATATTATCACCTCCATATCTCAAAACAATTATCAAGTATCAAACTTATCTTAGTATTCAATTCACTCAAAAGAAAGTTTCACATATCTTGAATACCAAGTATATTAACATTAAGCAAATTACCATGCTATTAAAGACTCTCAAAATAATCTAAGTGAAGCATTAGAGTTCATCTATTTCTTCAAAATAAAACTACCACCATGCTCTAAAATATATAAGTGAAGCACTAGAGCAAAAATTATCACGCTCAAAAGATATAAGTGAAGCACTATGAGCAAAACTATCAAGCTCAAAAGATATAAGTGAAGCACATAGAGTATTCTAGCAAATTACAATTCATGTATGGCTCTCTCTCATTAAAGGATTTCAGATCTTGATACTTTATTCAAACAGCAAGCAAAGCTAAAGAAAACTACAATGCAAGGATAGCACAACTCATGTGAAGAAGCAAAAACTTAGGCTCAACCGATACTAACCGATAGTTGTTGAAGAAGAAAGGTGGGATGCCTACCGGGGCATCCCCAAGCTTAGATGCTTGAGAATTATTGAAATATTATCTTGGGGTGCCTTGGGCATCCCCAAGCTTGAACTTTTGTGTCTCCTTAATTCCTCTCATATCATGGTTTCTCTTTTTATCAAAAGCTTCATTCACAACAAACTCAACAAGAACTCGTGAGATAGGTTAGTATAAACCAATGCAAAACCTTATCATATTCTACTGTAACAAATCACTTAAATAATTATTCAACATTGCATACTAAATGCCTGTGTATATTTAATACTCCTATCCTCAAATAGAATCATTAAACAAGCAAACATATGCAAATAATGCAACCGTAACAGCAATCTGCCAAAACAGTACAGTCTGTAAAGAATGCAAGAGTATCAATACTTCCCTGACTCCAAAAATTATGAACTAAAATTCCCACTGTAATAAATTTATCAGAGCTCAATATGCAAAAATATTCAACGTTAGACCCTTCTCTGAATTTTCTAGGGAATTTTTGCAACAGCGGTAAATTTTCTGTTTTCAAACAGCAACATGTAAACTAGCAAAATAAGCATGGCAAAGGCTATCCTTGACTTTTTATTGAAACTAAAGGTGCAAAACACTATTCTAACTAACAGCAAGCAAAAACTAACAAAAGAAAATGACGCTCCAAGCAAAACACCTATCATGTAGTGAATAAAAATATAGCTCCAAGTAAAATTACCGATGAACGAAGACGAAAGAGGGGATGCCTTTCGGGGCATCCCCAAGCTTAGGCTCTTGGTTGTACTTGAATATTACCTTGGGGTGCCTTGGGCATCCCCAAGCTTAGGCTCTTGCCACTCCTTATTCCATAGTCCATCGAATCCTTACCCAAAACTTGAAAACTTCAACCACACAAAACTCAAAACAAAACTCGTAAGCTACGTTAGTATATGAAAATAAAACCACCACTTAGGTACTATAATGAACTCATTCTAAATTCATATTGGTGTAATATCTACTGTACTACAACTTATCTATGGTTCATACCCTCCGATACTACTCATAGATGCATCAAAATAAGCAAACAACACATAGAAAATAGAATCTGTCAAAAACAGAACAGTCTGTAGTAATCTGTATCAAATGTATACTTCTGGAACCCCAAAAATTATGAAATAAATTGATGGACCTGAGCAATTTGTCTATTAATCATCTTCAAAAAGAATCAACCTAAAAGCACTCTCTTGAGCGCTAAAGTTTCTATTTTTCATAGCAAGATCATATAAACTTCACCCAAGTCTTCCCAAAGGTTCTACTTGGCACTTTATTGAAACAAAAGCTATAAAACATGATTAATACAGTAACATAATCATGTGGACACACAAAAACAGTAAGGATAAATATTGTGTTGTCTCCCAACAAGCGCTTTTCTTTAATGCCTTTCTAGCTAGGCATGATGATGACAATGATGCTCACATAAAAGATAAGAATTGAAACATAACGGGAGCATCATGAAGCATATGACCAGCTCATTTAAGGCTAACCCACTTCCTATGCATAGGGATTTTGTGAGCAAACAACTTATGAGAACAATAATCAACTAGCATAGGATGGCACAACAAGCATAGCTTCAAGAATTTAAGCACGTAGAGAGGAAACTTGACATTATTGCAATTCCTACAAGCATATGTTCCTCCCTCATAATAATTTTCAGTAGCATCATGAATGAATTCAACAATATAACCAGCACCTAAAGCATTCTTTTCATGATCTACAAGCATAGAAAATTTTCTACTCTCCACATAAGCAAACTTCTTCTTTATAGCATACGTATCATCACAATAATCATCATAAATAGGAGGCATGCTTTCATCATAGTAAATTTGCTCATCAAAGCTTGGGGGACAAAAAATATCATCTCCATCAAACATAGCTTCCCCAAGCTTGTGGCTTTGCATATCATTAGCATCATGGATATTCAAGGAATTCATACTAACAACATTGCAATCATGCTCATCATTCAAAGATTTAGTGCCAAACATTTTAAAGATTTCTTCTTCTAGCACTTGAGCACAATTATCCTTTCCATCATACTCACGAAAGATATTAAAAAGGTGAAGCGTATGTGACAAACTCAACTCCATTTTTTTGTAGTTTTCTTTGATAAACTAAACTAGTGCTAAAACAAGAAACAAAAAGATTCAATTGCAAGATCTAAAGATATACCTTCACTTACCTAGCCTCCCCGGCAACGGCGCCAGAAAAGAGCTTGATGTCTACTACACAACCTTCTTCTTGTAGACATTGTTGGGCCTGCAAGTGCACAGGTTTGTAGGACAGTAGAAAATTTCCCTCAAGTGGATGACCTAAGGTTTATCAATCCGTAGGAGGCGTAGGATGAAGATGGTCTCTCTCAAACAAGCCTGCAACCAAATAACAAAAAGTCTCTTGTGTCCCCAACACACCCAATACAATGGTAAATTGTATAGGTGCACTAGTTCGGCGAAGAGATGAAGATACAAGTGCAAAATAGATAGTGGATATAGGTTTTTGTAATCTGAAATAATAAAAACAGCAAGGTAGCGAGCGATAAAAGTGAGCGTAAACGGTATTGCAATGGTAGGAAACAACGCCTAGGGTTCATACTTTCACTAGTGCAAGTTCTCTCAACAATAATAACATAGATAGAACATATGACAAGCCCTCAACATGCAACAAAGAGTCACTCCAAAGCCACTAATAGTGGAGAACAAACATAGAGATTATGGTCGGGTACGAAACCACCACAAAGCTATTCTTCTGGAGAAATCTATAAAAGAGTTCGTACTAGAATAACACCTTAAGATACAAATCAACCAAAACCCTAATGTCACCTAGATACTCCATTGTCACCTCCAGTATCCGTGGGCATGATTATACGATATGCATCACAAAATGTCAGATTCATCCAACCAACATAAAAGTACTTCAAAGAGTGCCCCAAAGTTACTACCGGAGAGTCAAGAACGTGTGCCAACCCCTATGCATAGGTTCATGGGTGGAACCCGCAAGTTGGTCACCAAAACATACATCAAGTGGCACTTGATATCCCATTGTCACCATGGTTATCCCACGCAAGACATACATCAAGTGTTCATAAAAGACTCAATCTGATAAGATAACTTCAAAAGGGGAAACTCAATTCATCACAAGAGAGTAGAGGTGGAGAAACATCATAAGATCCAACTACAATAGCAAAGCTCGGGATACATCAAGATCGTGCCATAGAGAGAACACGAGAGAGAACACAAGAGAGAGAGATCAAACACATAGCTACTGGTACATACCCTTAGCTCCGAGGGTGAACTACTCCCTCCTCGTCATGGATAGCGCTGGGATGATGAAGATGGCCTCCGGTGATGGGATCCCCCTCCGGCAGGGTGCCGGAACAGGGTCCCGATTGGTTTTTGGTGGCTACAGAGGCTTGCGGCGGCGGAACTCCCGATCTATTTTCTGTTCTGGAAGTTTTAGGGTACGTAGGTATATATGGGTGCAGGGGGTACGTCGGTGGACCCCCTGGGGCCGCGCCCTCCACCCTCGTGGCAGCCCAGGACTCCCTTGGCGTGCACTCCAAGCCCATCAGGTTGGTTTCCTTCCAAAATTAACTTCTCCAGTTGATTTCGTTTCATTTTGACTCCGTCTGATATTCCTTTTCCTCGAAACACTAAAATAGGCATAAAACAGCAAATCTGGGCTGGGCCTCCAGTTAATAGGTTAGTCCCAAAATAATATAAAAGTGGATAATAAAGCCCAATATTGCCTAAAACAGTAGATAAAGTAGCATGGAGCAATGAAAAATTATAGATACGTTGGAGACGTATCAGGCTAGGGGACCGAAAGGTGGGGGAATGGGCTGGAGATTAGGTGTGGTTTTAGGGCAGTGGCTAGCGTAGGCCGAGCAGCGAATGTTCTGGTGTGAATAGTGGTCCCAGTGACGATTGGTCAGTCGGTTTTGACTGTACATCGCTCTTGTCGCATTTGCGTTCCAGCCCCGCATGCTGGACCCTCCACATCGCTCACCAAATGGAACGTGCTTCGTCTTGCGTTTTGGCTCGCTTGTGGGACCGCATTGAGAGCAAACCGATGTCCCTCCCCCTCCCCGCCCACGTCATTTATACTACCACTCCCTCCGTTTTATGCGGAGTAAATAAAAACAGAGGGAGTATACTACGGATGAGGATCCCCCGACGTGGCCGAACCTATTGGGTAACTGACATGCGGGGCCTAGCAAGCATGGGGTCTGTCAGTAAGTGACTGAAAGGGAGGGTAAGGCGGGGATACCTACGTCAGAGGATTCACTTCCACTAGTACTCCCTCCTTCCATTTACTATACAGGGCCTAATGCATTTTTCGAGGCTAACTTTGACCAAATGTTAGAGTAATAATATATGACATGCAACTTACACAAAGCATACGGTCAAATGCGTATGTGAAAGGAGCTTCCAATGATATAATTTTCACATTATACATCTCATGTACTATTAATCTTGTCAATAGTCAAATGTGGTTTTGAAAAATGCATTAGAGCATGGTTAATAATATAGCCAGTCGATGGCTATGAGGGACTGCCATGTCATCTATAGCCATCATCTCTTATATGCACTCATACAGTAGTGTGAGCTATAAGGTTGGCTATTTCTCGCAAAAAAATTATAAGGTTGGCTATTGTATTAGTACTTTTTTCCATCTCCTCTCTATCTCTTTCTTCATATTTATTGTATTTAACTAGGAATGCGTATATAGCTAGGCTCTTGCATGAGAGCTCACTCCCCTTACTTTTTCACATCTGTCTCCTCCACATAGGCCCTATATAAATGGAAGGAGGGAGTACTACTATGAGGACTACATACTCTAGTACAGATGTTGTTAGTACTCCACTAGTATTATTGGACAGGGAGCTTAAAAAAGTTACTATTGGACTAGCTATACATGGCGAAATCCTAGTAGGAAGAGCATGCGCGAGAACAAGCACATTCACGGTGGTTGAAAACAAATTGGAAACCATCTCGAGTACAAATCTAGGAGTACGTACAAATCTAACAATATTGATTGGGCGTTGTTGAATGTTGATACTTTTTTGATCAAAGTAGAGATACTTTGACTACACATAAAACTTATATGTAAACTAGAAAGGATAGGAGGGAGTATATTGTACGTTCAAAAATGAAACGAATATTGAATACCCTTTATATATGATTTGTGGATGCTGTGCTCACCGGTTCAAAATTTTGAATCGGCCTTAGGTATCACGTGCCCCCACTCGTTCTCTCTTGATTTCATCTCGAGGTCCGGAGATCGATTGAAAGAGGACTAGGGTGGGTACATGCGAATGATACTCGGCAGAATGTTCAAATGAGGCATGCGGGAGGATGGACTCGACCAGATGGCGACATGATCGATGGAGATGAGGGTTGGGGAGGAATGAGAAATAAGCAAATGCCACATGATTATACTTGAACAGTTCAAATAAACAATAAGTTGTCTCGCTTGTCCTACATAGTGAAAGGCCTAATGCGCGACGCGGAGCACTGACGCTCTAATATGGCCAGGAAAACAGGGAAACCGACATGTGGGGCACACCCGTCGGGACAACATAGCGCAGACTAGTCCAATGGAGGAGCTGGCCCATGACCTCCTCGCCACCGACAACTGTTCATGTGGGTCGTGGGGGCCAACAACATGGCGCAGCTCCAGCACCGCCTCTGGACACGGCGACCGTGGTGAGCGGCACACTCATCATCACTAGACACGGTCGGTTTCAGTGTACCGAGGGTGGCGTTAGTGATGTGGCACGACCAACGGTATGTTTGGTTTGTGCCCAACGTTGCCCCATCAAAGCATTGGGTAGCCAAAATTTGTGCCCAACAGTATGATTTGGCTGAGATTGGCAAGAAAAATGAACTAGAGTTGGCTAGAGTTCATTGGCAAGCCAAAAAAATGGCAGCCATCCAAACAAAGACCAATCTTTGGGTCATGACCAAAATTTTGGTAAGGTGCACTTTGTCCACAATCCAAACACACCCCAACACCCGGCTCGTTGAGGATGCATGGGGCGCCGCAACGCGTCCGCGGAGTGGTGTAGCACGGCCAACTGCATCCTCGGGACCTGAGACCATGCCGGGTCGTCTTGCTTTTTCAATGACATGCCGGGATCGCATGTGAGCAAAGGGCATCTCCAACGTTGCCACAAACGCAGCTGGCTACCCTGGCACACCAAAAACCCTCGTCCCTCGCGCCGTCACGTGGTGCGTTCTCAGCCGGCGCTAGCTGCCCGCATTCATGTCGTCCGTATGTATGACGTCGTTAAGAGGCTCGGTGCCCGAGGAACCAACTCCGGTGACTTAATGACACACCTGGATGCTTGGCCTCACCGGAATGCGCTACTTAAAGCGGCAACGCTCAGCTAACCTCTACACCGTAGCGCATAATCCTCCTACCTAGCACCACATCCGCCATGACCGCAAGCGCAAACGCTCTGCGGGAGGGATTGTCTTCGAGGATGAAGCTCGAGGTCGCCGCCCTCGCTCAAGTCGCCTCTCGCGACGCAATAGCGGCGTAGCCGGACGCGGACGCGACCGCACAAGCGGTGGCCACACTGGCGACCGACGATGGGAGCACCGTCAGCCTCGCGTCCTACTTGCCGCTGTCCAACGTCCGGCACCGCCGAGGTTGGGGACTCCTCCAAGGATGAGCAGAGCATGGTGTGCCAACTGGCCGGTCCGTATCCCGTGTTCTAATCTTCCTCGCCGGAGACCGCACCTTCACTTCATGGGTCTTGAACCCCGCCCCCGTACATAGAGATCGCAGATGGAGGACGTCGGTCGCCACAGTAGAATAGGTTTAGGGTCGGGTTTCTTTTATTTTCTGTCCTATAAAAGTTTGAAATGTAATGAAAATCTGCCGTGTTTGCATTAATCTCGGCCGGTGTATATGAACTTTCACAATAATATAGTATATTGTAGGAGTACTAGCAAGATGCCCGTGCATTGCACGGAAGATCAAGATCTTGTGGGAGAAAAGGATGAACGAGGGAAATCCTTATCTGCAAATGTGGAGTGGAGTGCGGGTAAATTGTCATAGTTTCCTTCCTATCCGTTAGATATAGATCGGACGACCTATATTGCAGGATGACATGCACACCATCATCACCAACTCTGCTTTTTATTGAACCGAGACAAAGCTAACATGCGAAGTAAAATAAACACATAGGGTCTATACATACATAATTTATCTTAGGCACTCCAATAGTACGTCGACTGCACATTCACGCATTTCACATCTTTCTACATCTACGGGAACCTACGAGAGGGTTAACGTAAATTGCCTCTCTCTCTCACCTCCCTTGATTTTCATGATGGTGGGCCCCTCCCCCCAATCTACAATCAACAGCTCACACGTTTCACATTACGTTAATTACATAATTGGGATTATGTAGGTGTAGCATTACTCGTCCTACAAAACCCAACTAAGCCAACCTCCCAGCATATCGCGCGGGAAAAGACCCGGCCGCGCCGTTTTAGTCGGGATTACCGGATTACTAGTAGTTGTATTGATGGATCGCGCAAAGCAACAAGTTTTTTTAGGGGGCGAAGCACCTAGTTTAAAAGTAAAAAAGGCGGTACACTCACATCACTCCTATTGCGATCGCATTGCAACCCAGACACGTTCGGTCCTGCACACGGCTCACGCAAACGGAACGCGCTTCGGCTTGCCTCTTCACTGACACGTGGGACTGCACTTGGAGAAACCGACCATGCGCCAAACTCCCCCCACCCACCGTGAAAAAATCCTCCCCCCACCCAAAAATTCCCCCAAATCCTAGATTCAACCGCCCTTCGGCCAACTAGCCAATAATATTCCCCAAACCCCCCTCCCCCACCCCCCCTCCACTCCATTTGCTCCGCCAAAGCCACCCTCCCCGCCGCACCGATACATCGATGCCGCGGTTCATCGAGGGGACGCACGGCAATCCTCTCGCTCCCATAGTACGCTCTCGTAGACTGCCGTCCTCTAGCCGCGCCGTCACCGCTGGCGGCGTTCTTGTGGAGGTGCACAGCGGTCAGCGCCGCCACCACTGGCGATGTTTGTGTGGAGACGCACGGCGGTCAGCTTCTCCCACGGTACGCACATTCTAGACTAAGTCCCCGTGCATGTCGGTGTAGCGCTGAATGTTAGCTGATAGACGTTGTTAATCTCACTGTTTGCCGAAGTAGTTTACAGTCAATATGCTTTGCTTAAAAAGCTTCCTTGCCCTGTTCTGCACTCAATCTGCTTAGCTGAGATGGCATGCCAAGGCCGATTAGTTGCTAAAACATCCCGCCATATATTTATTGGGACGTAGATTGCCATGGTCTAGTAGCCAATCTGTTAGGTGAAATAGCTCTACACCGTTTTATACTCGATCTTTGTTGCTGCGATGGTCTTTGATAGTTTGATGGCTGTGTGCTCGGCCTCATTGACTGCTGAAACAGCCTTCCATAATTTAGCACTCAAATCTGTTTGCTGAATTAGCTTTACATATATTTCGTTACTTAGATCTGCTCATCCAAATATCTTGCCATAGCTTTAGACATCGACCTAGGTTTTTTTTCCTGGACTTCATAAAAAAGCATATATGTTTTTCCTGTAATATCTAGTAGAAGAACTAGTTTGTATGTCTAACAGATGGACAGGACTTGGATAACTTCTGCTCGAAGATTCTCCGCTGCATATGTCGAGGGGGTTGAAAACTTCATGAACTTTATCAGAGCTGAGTACGGTGGTCCGAAATCAGATGTGCTCTACCCATGTAGCAGTTGTATGAATTCAGTTACAAGACCCCAGTCAACTATGCAAAATCATCTACACTTGTATGGGATGTCGGTCACATATACTAGGTGGGTTCATCATGGTGAAACTGTGAACATCAATGTTATTGACTACGTGGAAGCAGCAGATCACCATCTTGATCTGCCTGATGCTCAGGTGGAAGAGGAGGAGGTGGTGGTGGTGGCGGAGCCAGTGAGTTTGACCAACATTGAAACAATGCTACGAAATGCTCGTGCAATCCGTGAACTTTTACCTGCAGAAGAAAAATGGTGGGCCCGCATGTTGGAACAATGCAACGTGGCTGTCACCCCAGGAAATAAGCTGTCAGTATTCTCAGCTACGGTCACCTTTCTTCAGGTGAAGACATCTGAGCGGATGACCAACAAATCATTCGATGCGATGTTGGATGCTTTCTGCAAATCTTTCCCAGACGCGTCTGAGCTACCACACACCTATAGTAAAATGAAGAATTTCCTTTGTGCAGTTGGAATTGGATATGATATGATCCATGTTTGTAAGAATAATTGTGTTCTGTTCTGGAAGGATTATGCCAACTTAAGTGAATGCCCGAAATGCAAATCATCAAGATGGAAAGATGGTGATGCTGTGAAGAGGATTTCTCATAATGTTCTGAGACATTTTCCAATTATACCAAGATTGCAGAGGTTGTTTAATGATGTTGAAGCAAGAGAGGATGTACTGTGGCATTCTAGGAACCAGGAGTACAAAGATCAGAATGTAATGAGCCATCCATCTCATGGTAGTGAATGGAAAAGCTTCAATCATAAACACAAAAAGTTTGCTGCTGACCCGAGAAACATTAGGCTTGGCTTAGCTTCAGATGGATTTAACCCATTTGGCCACCAGAGCGCCACATATAGCATGTGGCCAGTGCTTGTTATCCCTTACAACATGCCTCCAAATGTCTGCACCAAAGAATCAAATTACATGATGGCTTTGCTCATCCCAGGTCCAAAAAGTCCTGGAAAGGATTTTGATTTGTTCATGGGGCCTCTTGTGGAGGAACTTCAACAACTATGGAGGGGTGTTCTCACTCGAGACCTATATAGTAGCCCACTAGCTGATTTCTTTCTGCGTGCTGTTATAATTTGGTGCATCCATGATTATCCGGCTTTGGGCACTATGTCAGGGTGAACGACACATGGTTACAATGCATGTGTTCGCTGTGACAGGAATCCCTATCATACGCAATACTTATCAAGATCTGTTACATTGGACACCGCTGCTTCCTTGCCAAGGACAAGCCACATCCTAGAAAATACCAAAGACATGTGTTCAATGCAAAGCATGAAAACCGTGATGCGCCAAAGAGGCTCATCGCGGATGAGTTGCAAGTGGAATTAGAGAAGGTCAGGCATATTACACCAGGAAACCATCCTGGTAATGGTAGCGGGAAAAGGAAGCGTGGCAGGGCAGAAGAGAGATTATTGTTTACCCGTTGGTCCACTTTGTGGGACTTGGAGTATTGGAAAGATTTGGATCTGCGGCATAATCTTGATGTGACGCACATCGAGAAAAATATATGTGACAACATTATCGGCACACTTCTTAATATTGAAGGCAAGAAGAAAGATACCTTAAAATCTAGGATTGATTTGACACACCTAGGTATCAGAAAGGATTTGCAGGTGCAAGATGAAGGTAAACCACGGGATATGGCACCAGCTGTGTATGTCTTGGACAAGGTAAAAAGAAAAGAATTCTGCGAGGTCCTGTCACGTGTGAGATTCCCACATGGATTTGCTTCCAACCCTGAAAGGAGAGTCAGTGCAGATGGAAACACGGTACAAGGGTTGAAAACTCATGACTGCCACATCCTACTTCAAAGGGTTTTACCTGTTATCCTTAGAGGATTGGGCCGCCCTGACTTATACAGAGCAGTCACTGAGTTGGGACAATTCTTCAGGGAACTCTGCAGTAGAAATATCAGGATAGATGCTTTGGAGCGTCTTAGAGACAAGATACCAGCTATCTTATGCGACCTTGAGAAGATATATCCTCCAGCCTTCTTTGATGTGATGATGCATTTGGTTGTTCATCTACCTGATGAGGCACTACTTAGAGGTCCAGTACAGTATGGCTGGATGTACCCTATTGAAAGGCGGCTAGGCACTTTCAAGGGCTATGTTAGGAATAGAGCTAGACCCGAGGGTTCCATTGCAGAGACCTACATTGCTACAGAAGCGTTGACATTCTGCTCAAAATACATTGAAACAGCTGATCAGCTTAGCAAAGAGGTGTGTGAAGACAATCCCGGGCTCAATGTTTTCTATTATTCTGTTCGACTTACAAGGAAGAGTCGACAAGAGGACAAACCTAAAGATTTTGTCAAAATGATTTGGTATGTGTTGAATAACTGTCCTGAGATACTACCTTATATATTGAGTACATAAGATGATCAGCTTGTCTATTTTCTAACCATAGGTTAAGAAGATGTGGGAGGATGGGCGAGCAGTTGATGATGCCCTTTACTCACTAGCAATGGGTCCTGATACTCGGGTAAGACATTATGAATCTTGCATTGTTGGAGATGTGCGCTACAACACCCTTGCACGAGACGAAGGCAGGAAGACACAAAACAGTGCCATCATGAGCACGAATACGTATGACAAAGAGATAACTAAAATGTATGCTAACATAACAGACATTGTTCAGTTGCAGTATATCTCCAGTTTTGAGGATCATTGGTGTGTGGTTCTATTGTGTTGTCGTTGGTATAACCTGTTTTCCAGGATCGCAAAACCCAGAGCTGATGATTATTTCAAATCCATCAATGTCAAGGCAGCGTACCAGACCAACGAGCCTTTTATTTTGGCAAATCAAGCACACAGATATTTTTCTTGGAAGACACATTTACACGTAGCGATGACTGGAGAGTATTGCAAAGGTTTGAGCAGAGGAATTCGTTTAATGAAGTTGCACAACAAGATGATGATTACACTGCTCCTGATGTACAAGATAACACAGATGTTCCTAATATATTTGAGAACCATCACATCAATGACGCTGGTGAAAAGATTGTTTGTCGTGTTGTGGACATACAAGAGTTGATCAAGAAGAAGCCAATGCTCGAGGACGTTGAGGACGAAGAAGATGACACCATGGGGAATTACGATTCAGACTGATACACATGGGGAAGATGTTGACGCTGCTGCTGTGGATGATGATTACATTGCTTTTGTCATATTTTCCCGTCAGAAGACGTTTTTTATCTACTATGTGAAATTGTGTTTGCTACGACAACTAAAACCTGATGAACATGTTTTTTAATATTTCGCTGTGAGAACATCACTTGTTATGTATACTAATTTTTGTTTGGTGATTGTATGACGACTAAAACATGATGACATTGTTGTTTAGTTGTACTCATATTTGGGTGTGAAACTTGAATTTGATGACATAGTTTGATTTTGGACAGCAATTTTCTCGACATCTTCGAATGAGAACAAAGCTGACCCAACAGGGCCTCTGCTAATTTATTTATTTATTACCAAAAGGGCCTCTGCTATTTATTTATTTATGAGAAAAAGGGGATACCCCCTGATTTCTGTTAATAGAAATCATTAGATGTTCACAACACTACGCCTAGCCTGCTACACAGGTATCATTCATAACTAGTTTTAGCAAAGTTCTCATGTCATAGCCACTGAATACATCACGAGTGCTACATACACTGCAAATAAAGAGACAATCATTCTACAGAGCACATCAATTTTGCCCATTATCTTCACAAGCTCTTTCATCTCCTCATTGCTGTCAAGGCCGTTCAACAGGTGTTTCTTGGCCATGATCAGAGGAACTGCATCTTTAACCTTTTGCTCTACATCTTCCTCTTCTGCCATTCCTTCAGTTACTTGTCCAACACCCCAACCTGCTGGTATTGGGATTCCTCGGCTAACCAAATAATCAGTGTAGTTGCATCCCCCCACATCAGCAACTTCCCAGAAATACAAATCACACGAATCTTCCCTTTTCTGCACGAATCAAATTGGAAGATCATCAACCAAACTATTAAAAAAATCAGCAATTGAAAGCAGCAGAACAACACTTAAACATATTATTACCCCACGGTTCGGGCATTTGTAGAAGACTCGACCAGGGTTGAGGATTATGGTTGAGACGCGACGGATGACTCCGCATGATTTGCAGCAGTGACACCACACCAACGGCAGTGGGTTGCGATGAGCAATCGGCTGCGGTGCGCATGCCGGCGGCGGTGTGATGAGATCAACAGGCGATGGTACGGGTGGCGACTTGGCGCATATCTGGTTGTTGCCTGCTGAAGAGCAGGTGGACGAGCAGCCAGCGGACATGGTTGCTGCAGCTAGAGCTTCTGATGCTAGGCAGAGTAAGTAGAGAAGAGGAGAAGTGAGCGTTGGATATGTCAGTTTCATTACTTGGAGAGTAGCATAGCACCATATATAGTCATAGTCTAGGTTTGGATTCAAACCAGCTATAGGAGCACGTCTATCTTTTTTCTAAAACTCAGCAACGTCTCTTTACTGGTACACTAGCTTCTTCTGTATGCCTTCTCAAGTCTTTGATTTTCTTTCCCTTTTTGCGAGGAAGGAAGGAGGACAAAATTGAGAGTTCCTGGGAATCGAACCCAAGACCTCTCGATTGAAAACCAAGGGTGCTAGTCACTTATGTGGCGAACGTTCCCTGGGAGGAGGACGGCAGACGAACGCATTTTCCTCATAGTTTTAGTTTCGACAATAGATTGAACGATCGCAGTTTCGGGAATGTTATCAGGCGAACGAGCCCAGTTTTTCTTTTCTTCATATATATAAAAAAGAATGCTACTCGGTGTCGGCTTAGTCAACAAACGATTGTGCCAACCTTGACCCTTGGATTGACATTCAATGTCTGTTGTGTTTCTTCAGTCTTTTCTTCCTCGAGCCGCCAAAGCCAAACCAGTGTTGGCGGGACCGCATGCTCCCGCCTCCCACGGCTGGTTGTGCTCCCGCGCACGCATCGTGGCCACATCGCACCCTAAAACTCTGCGCATCTTCCCCGATGCCTGTTCGTTCCCGTCCGAGGCCTCACCATCGTCCTCCGCCTTGGTTCGCTCGCCGCGGCGCCACCCTCCGGTGTTGTCAACATGGTCAACAACCGAGAGGAATAAGGAGATGACTGTACATGATGAGGATGACAGTAGGGACCCAGCAGCGCGCGTAGTAATTTTGTTTTTTTGGGACGGAGAAGGGTATCAACTGGGTTGTACGGGACCTGTGGCCCGTCTAGCCCAGGCTTTTTATTTCATATGTTTAGCACATGACCAGCCCAGTTTGTTTATTTCCTTTCTAAAAATGGCTAGCCAGCTATTTTGTTTTTTGCAGAATAACCAACATAGGCCTACTTGCTTTTCTATGCCCCACTGGGCCGGAAATCTTTCAAGACGAGGAGGGATGCATTTTGCCCAGAAAATGGGCTACAAGTAATAAGAAATGGGCTATAAATAATAATAAATGGGCTATAAAGTGAAAAAAATACAGCAAAGAGGCAATTAGTTCCAAAATACTTTTTCTTTCGGATTTTGATATTTTAAATTTCATTGTTTTTGTGCGGGTAAAATTTCATTGAATTTAAATTAAGGTATATTTAGTTTTAAAATTAATTTGAATCTGGCAAGAAATTTCGGGCTATATCCTGTTTGGGACAGATTTGGAGGCTGACTTGTGGGTCTACTAGGTTGACATGTACGAAAGGCTTTGTCAACTTAGTCCACAAACGATTCTAGCAGCAGTGACCATTGGATGTTAATCCAATGGCCGTGCTGCTTCTTCAATATGTGATCTTCTTGCTCCAGCCGCCCAAACCAGCGCCGGTGGGACTGCCTGCTCCCGCCTCCCATGGCCGGCTGTGCTGCCGCACAGTCCACACTGCCCCACCCTACTTCATTGCTGGCCAGGCCATTCCTCTACTCACCCACACATCCTGTTATTTTTCGGTGACATCAGCCGGAACAGTAAACCCTCGTACTCCCCGCCACGTGAGCAACCATTGCCGAGTCTTCCCCGGCTCCGTGTCGTTCCCTTCCTAGGCCTCACCATCATCCACCGCCATGGTGCTCTCGGTGCGGCCTGGTCAACGTGGTCAACGAACGACATCCATCGGACGTGGACTGTACATGGAGAGGCTGACAGCTGGGTCCACGGCCGCACGCAAGGAAATGCCTCCTTATTACGCGCAAAATAATGATTTTTCCACCTGATAGCTGGGACCCACCGGAAGGGCCTCTGTATTTCACGGAAAAAACATCCCCCCCCCCACTGACAGGTCGGACCCACCAGCTATATCTTCGCACGCAAGGAAGTGCCTCCTTATTACGCACAAAAATGAATACCCCCTGCTAGCTGGGACCCACCATAGTGGGAGGCTGACTTGTGGGCCAACTAAGTTGACGGGGATGGAGGGCTTTGTCAACTTAGTCGATATGAACGATTCTAGCTCCAGTGACCGTACAATGTCCATCCAACGGCCGTAGTGCTCCTTCAACCTCTGGTCTTCTTGCTCCAGCCACCCAAACTAGCGCCGGTTGTGCCGCGTGCTCCTGCCTCCCGTGGCCAGCTGTGATGTCGCAGAGGCCTCACTGCCCGCTACTACTCCCACCGCTGGCCAGGCCATCCCTCTACTCATCCACACCCCCTGTTATTCTGCGGCGACGACAGCCTGACATAATAGCCGAACCAGTGAACCATCATACTCCTCTCTGCGCGGGCTTCCACTGTTGCCTCTTCCCCGGCTCCGCGTCGTCCCCTTCCTAGGCCTCATCGTCGTCCATCGCCCTGGTGCTCTCGGCGCGGCGTGGTCAACGTAGTCAAGGAACAACTTCCATCGGAAGAGTACTATACATGGAGACTGACAGCTGGGTCCATGGCAGCCGCAAGGAAGTGCCTCCTTATTACGTGCAAAATAATTATTACTCCACCTGACAGCAGGGACCCACCGGACGGGCCACCGTATCTTGCGAAAAAAATGTTTCCCCCCTGACTGTTGGGACTGATACGTCTCCAACGTATCTATAATTTTTGATTGTTCCATGCTATTATATTACATGTTTTGGATGTTTGTGGGCTTTACTCTACAGTTCTATATCATTTTTAGGACTAACCTACTAACCGGAGGCCCAACCCGAATTGTTGTTTTTTTGCCTATTTCAGTGTTTCGAAGAAAAGGAATATCAAACAGAGTCCAAACAGGATGAAACCTTCGGGAGCGATCTTTTTGGAACAAATGCCAACCAGGAGACTTGGAGTGGATGTCAATCAACAAACGAAGCAGCAACGAGGGTGC
Organism: Triticum aestivum; assembly: GCF_018294505.1. Lineage (NCBI taxonomy): Eukaryota > Viridiplantae > Streptophyta > Magnoliopsida > Poales > Poaceae > Triticum > Triticum aestivum. Next base: position 599,033,148 of record NC_057810.1, read on the forward strand.
CCGGCATTCCCCCTGGGGGTGGGCGCGCCCCCACCCTCATGGGCCCCTCGAGCGTCAACCGACTTACCTCCTTTGCCTATATATACTCCCGTACCCAGAAAACATCAGAAGCGACCACAAAAACCTAATTCCACCATCGCAACCTTCTGTATCCGCGAGATCCCATCTTGGAGCCTTCGCCGGTGTTCCGCGGATGGGGAATCCACCATGGAGGGCCTCTACATCATCTCCAAGGCCTCTCCGATGAGTTGTGAGTAGTTTACCACAGACCTTTGGGTCCATAGTTATTAGCTAGATGGCTTCTTCTCTCTCTTTGAATCTCAATACAAAGTTCTTCTCGATCTTCTTGGAGATCTATTGGATGTAACTCTTTTTGCAGCGTGTTTGTCGAGATCCGATGAATTGTGGGTTTATGATCAAGTTTATCTATGAGAAATATTTGAATCTCCTTTGAATTCTTTTATGTGTGATTAAGTTATCTTTGCAAGTCTCTTCGAATTATCAGTTTGGTTTGGCCTACTAGATTGATCTTTCTTGCAATGGGAGAAGTGCTTAGCTTTGGGTTCAATCTTGCGGTGTCCTTTCCCAGTGACAGCAGGGCAGCAAGGCACGTATTGTATTGTTTCCATCGAGGATAAAAAAAGATGGGGTTTATATCATATTGCATGAGTTTATCCCTCTACATCATGTCATTTTCCTAATGCGTTACTCTGTTCTTCATGAACTTAATAATCTAGATGCAGGCAGGAGTCGGTCGATGTGTGGAGTAATAGTAGTAGATGCAGAATCATTTCAATCTACTTGTCACGGACGTGATGCCTATATACATGATCATGCCTAGATAATCTCATAACTATGCACTTTTCTATCAATTGCTCAACAATAATTTGTTCACCCACCGTAATATTTATGCTATCTTGAGAAAAGCCACTAGTGAAACCTATGGCCCCCGGGTCTATCTTTTATCATATAAGTTTTCAATCTATCTTTTATTTGCATCTTTCACTTTCCAATATATATCATAAAAATACCAAAAATATCTATCTTATCATATTATCTCTATCAGATCTCACTTTCGCAAGTGGCCGTGAAGGGATTGACAACCCCTTTATTGTGTTGGTTGCGAGGTTCTTGTTTGTTTGTGTAGGTGCGTGGGACTTTTGAGGAGCCTCCTACTGGATTGATACCTTGGTTCTCAAAAACTAAGGGAAATACTTACGCTACTTTGCTGCATCACCCTTTCTTCTTCAAGGAAAACCAACGCAGTGCTCAAGAGGTAGCAAGAAGGATTTCTGGCGCCGTTGCCGGGGAGGTGTTCGCTCAAGTCAAGACATACCAAGTACCCATCAGAAACTCATCTCCCTCACATTACATTATTTTCCATTTGCCTCTCGTTTTCCTCTCCTCCACTCCACCCTTGCCGTTTTATTCGCCCTCTCTTTCCAGTTCTCCTCTCTCTTTTGCTTGTATTTTGTGTGCTCATCACTATGGCTAGTTCTCTATCTACTCCTTTGTCTCCCGAGTTTGAAGTTCTTCACTTCAAGCAAAGGCAAGGAGAAAACTTGAAATATGCTTGGTTTAGGATGATGGAATCTTATCGTAACTGCACTTTAGAGGTGAATTTTAGAATTGTTCTTCGCAATTTTTATGTTGGACTAAATATGTCCCATAGACAACTCTTGGATTGTATTGCCAAAGGCAATTTTATCGAGATTGATCCCAGTATTGCGCATGAAGTTATAGAGGGAATAGTGGGAACACTACCTCAAAAAGGGGGATCACATCATACCCCGGAGGAGACACAAGTTTTTGAAAAAAAATTGCGAGGTAACAATTTTTTTACAAAAGTCCCTTGAACCTCTTAAGAGTGTTAGCGGAAATCTTCACCACATGAATATGTTGATTACCCTTTGTAATAAGCGGTTGGATTCTTTAGATCTAAAAATTTCCGAGTATGTGGGGAAATGTAAAGAACCTCCTAGATTCGAACAAGACTCTGCTAAAAAATTAAAAACTAAAGATGGCACTACGTAGATCTATCCTCGCTTTTATGCCTAGCTAGGGGCGTTAAACAATAGCGCTAGTTGGGAGGCAACCCAATTTTATTTTTGTTTCTTGATTTTTTCCTTCTGTTTAGTAATAAATATTTCATCTAGCTTCTGTTTAGATGTGTTTTAATGTTTTAATTAGTGTTTGTGCCAAGTAGAACCTATAGGATAACCTATGGTGATAGTTAATTTGATTCTGCTGAAAAACAGAAACTTTTGCGCGCACGAAAATAATTTTAGTAAATCACAGAAATGTGATTTTGCGTTGATTATTTTTGATGTAGATCAATACACAAATTTCCCAGGACTTCCGATTTTGGTAAGATTTTTAGAGTTCCAGAAGTATTCGAAAGTTACAGATTGCTACAGACTGTTCTGTTTTTGACAGATTCTGTTTTTCATGTGTTGTTTGCTTATTTTGATGCATCTATGGCTAGTATCGGGGGGTATGAACCATAGAGAAGTTGGAATACAGTAGGTTTAACACCAATATAAATAAAGAATGAGTTCATTACAGTACCTTATGTGGTGGTTTTTCTTTCTTGCACTAACGGAGCTTATGAGATTTCCTGTTGAGTTTTGTGTTGTGAAGTTTTCAAGTTTTGGGTAAAGATTTGATGGACTATGGAATAAGGAGTGGCAAGAGCCTAAGCATGGGGATGCCCATGGCACCCCAAGATATTCAAGGATAACCAAAAGCCTAAGCTTGGGGATGCCCCGGAAGGCATCCCCTCTTTCGTCTTCGTCTATCGGTAACTTTACTTGGAGCTATATTTTTATTCGCCACATGATATGTGTTTTGCTTGGAGTGTCTTGTATGATATTAATATTTCCTTTCTAGTTTACCACAATCATCCTTGCTATACACACCTTTTGGGAGAAACCCACATGATTTGGAATTTATTAGAATACTCTATGTGCTTCACTTATATCTTTTGAGCTAGATAGTTTTGCTCTAGTACTTCACTTATATCTTTTAGAGCACGGCGGTGGCTTAATTTTGTAGAAATTGTTGATCTCTCATGCTTCACTTATATTATTTTGAGAGTATTTTAGAACAGCATGGTATTTTCTATGGTTATAAAATTGGTCCTAGAATGATGGGCATCCAAGTTGGGTATAATAAAAACTATCATAGGAAGTGAATTGGATGCTATGATCAATTTGATGCTTGATAATTGTTTTGAGATATGGAGGTGGTGGTATTAGAGTCATGCTAGTTGGGTAATTGTGAATTTAAAGAATACTTGTGTTCAAGTTGGCAAGTCCTGCAGCATGCATGTATGGTAACCGTTGTGTAACAAATTTGAAACATGAGGTGTTCTTAGATTGTCATCCTTATGAGTGGCGGGCGGGGACGAGCGATGGTCTTTTCCTACCAGTCTATCCCCCTAGGAGCATGCGCGTAGTGCTTGGTTTTTGATGACTTGTAGATTTTTGCAATAAGTATATGAGTTCTTTATGACTAATGTTGAGTCCATGGATTATACGCACTCTCACCTTCCATCATTGCTAGCCTCTTCGGTACCATGCATTGCCCTTTCTCACCTTGAGAGTTGGCGCAAACTTCGTCGGTGCATCCAAACCCCGTGATACGATACGCTCTATCACACATAAACCTCCTTATATCTTCCTCAAAACAGCCACCATACCTACCATTATGGCATTTCCATAGCCATTCCGAGATATATTGCCATGCAACTTTCCACCGTTCCGTTCATCATGACACGCATCATCATTGTCATATTGCCTTGCATGATCATGTAGTTGACATCGTATTTGTGGCAAATCCACCTTCATAATTTTCATACATGTCTCTTGATTCGTTGCCCTTCCCGATACACCGCCGGAGGCATTCATATAGAGTCATATCTTGTTCTAGTTTTGAGTTGTAACTCGTGAGTTGTAAATAAATAGAAGTGTGATGCTCATCATTATTAGAGCATTGTCCCTTATAAAAAAATAAAGGCCAAATAATAAAAAGGAAAGGCCAAAAAAAAGGAAAGGCCCAAAAAAAGGGGACAATGCTACTATCTTTTTCCACACTTGGGCTTCAAAGTAGCACCATGTTCTTCATATAGAGAGTCTCATTTGTTGTCACTTTCATATACTAGTGGGAATTTTTCATTATAGAACTTGGCTTGTATATTCCAACAATGGGCTTCCTCAAAATGCCCTAGGTCTTCGTGAGCAGGCAAGTTGGATGCACACCCACTAGTTTCTTTTGTTGAGCTTTCATACATTTATAGCTCTAGTGCATCCATTGTACGGAAATCCCTACTCCTCATGTTGACATCAATTGATGGGCATCTCCATAGCCCGTTGATTATCCTCGTCAATATGAGACTTTCTCCTTTTTTTGTCTTCTCCACACAACCTCCATCATCATATTCTATTCCACCCATAGTGTTATATCCATGGCTCACGCTCATGTATTGCGTGAAAGTTGAAAAAAGTTTGAGATTGCTAAAGTATGAAACAATTGCTTGGCTTGTCATCGGGGGTGTGCAAGATGAGAGCATTTTTGTGTGACAAAAATGGAGCATGACCAAACTATATGATTTTGTAGGGATGAACCTTCTAATGCCATGATATTTTGAGAAGACATGATTGCTTTGTTAGTATGCTTGAAGTATTACTATTTCTTATGTCAATATGAACTTTTGTTTTGAATCATTTGGATCTGAACATTCATGCCACAATAAAGAGAATTACCTTAAGGATTATGATAGGTAGCATTCCACATCAAAAATTCTATTTTTATCATTTACCTACTCGAGGACGAGTAGGAATTAAGCTTGAGGATGCTTGATATGTCTCCAACGTATCTATAATTTTTGATGGTTCCATGCTATTATATTACCTATTTTGGATGTTCATGGGCTTTACTCTACACTTTTATATCATTTTTGGGACTAACCTACTAACCGGAGGCCCAGCCCGAATTGCTGTTTTTTTTTGCCTATTTCAGTGTTTCGAAGAAAAGGAATATCAAACGGAGTCCAAACGGGATGAAACCTTCGGGAGCGATATTTTTTGAACAAATGCCAACCAGGAGACTTGGAGTGGATGTCAAGCAACAAACGAGGCGGCCACGAGGGTGCCCGGCGCGCCCCTTGGGGGCGGGCGCGCCCCCACCCTCGTGGGCCCCTCGAGCATCAACCGACTTACCTCCTTCGCCTATATATACTCTCGTACCCTGAAAACATCATAAGCGACCACGAAAACCTAATTCCACCGCCGCAACCTTCTGTATCTGCGAGATCCCATCTTGGAGCCTTCGCCGGTGTTCCGCCGGAGGGGGAAACCACCATGGAGGGCCTCTACATCATCTCCAAGGCCTCTCCAATGAGTTATGAGTAGTTTACCACAGACCTTCGGGTCCATAGTTATTAGCTAGATGGCTTCTTCTCTCTCTTTGAATCTCAATACAAAGTTCTCCTCGATCTTCTTGGAGATCTATTCGATGTAACTCTTTTTACGGTGTGTTTGTCGAGATCCGATGAATTGTGGGTTTATGATCAAGTTTATCTACGAGAAATATTTGAATCTCCTCTGAATTCTTTTATGTGTGATTAAGTTATCTTTGCAAGTCTCTTTGAATTATCAGTTTGGTTTGGCCTACTAGATTGACCTTTCTTGCAATGGGAGAAGTGCTTAGCTTTGGGTTCAATCTTGCGATGTCCTTTCCTAGTGTTAGCAGGGACAGCAAGGCACGTATTGTATTGTTGTCATCGAGGATAAAAAGATGGGGTTTATATCATATTGCATGAGTTTATCCCTCTACATCATGTCATCTTTCTTAATGCGTTACTCTGTTCTTCATGAACTTAATACTCTAGATGCAGGCAGGAGTCGGTCGATGTGTGGAGTAATAGTAGTAGATGCAGAATCGTTTCGATCTACTTGTCACGGACGTGATGCCTATATACATGATCATGCCTAGATAATCTCACAACTATGCACTTTTCTATCAATTGCTCGACAGTAATTTGTTCACCCACCGTAATACTTATGCTATCTTGAGAGAAGCCACTAGTGAAACCTATGGCCCCCGGGTCTATCTTTTATCATATAAGTTTTCAATCTACTTTTATTTGCATCTTTTACTTTCCAATCTATATCATAAAAATACCAAAAATATTTATCTTATCATATTATCTCTATCAGATCCCAATTTCGCAAGTGGTCGTGAAGGGATTGACAACCCCTTTTATTGCATTGGTTGTGAGGTTCTTGTTTGTTTGTGTAGGTGTGTGGGACTTTTGAGGAGCCTCCTACTGGATTGATACCTTGGTTCTCAAAAACTGAGGGAAATACTTACGCTACTTTGCTGCATCACCCTTTCCTCTTCAAGGAAAACCAACGCAGTGCTCAAGAGGTAGCAGGGACCCACCAGCTACATCTTCGCACGCAAGGAAGTGCGTCCGGGCAAAAAAAAATGATACACCCCCTGACTGCTGGGACCCACCAGCTACAGCTTCGCACGCAAGGAAGTGCCTGACAGTCAGGACCCACCTGGTCGAAGCGTATGTAGCATTGTCATTCTGGTCGCGAACGTGTACGTACATACTGGTCGATGTAGAGGCGCGCACATGTCGTAGTAGAGGTGCGCACGTAGCATGTAAACGTACATACAGTGGCCAGTGTGCAAGAAAGAAAATACGGCCACGTACGTACATATGGGTGGGGTCTCAAACGCCTACTCGCGCATACGTACGGCCAGGGATCGTGTACATGGCTGGGTCAGAACGGAGAAACATCGTTGTCATCGTGTTCATGGGGAGCCAATCGGCTGGGTCAGAACGGAATGCGTTGTTGTGTTCATCGGGAGGGCTTGGACGGAACAGCCGATGGAAACGAGGCCTGGTGTACCGCAGAACGAAGGAAACGAACTTGTGTTCGACCGGCCACGTTCGAAATGGGATCCTGTTCATCAGGAGGGGTCTGGCATACCGCAAAACGGAGGAAACAGACTTGTGTTGGACCTCCTACGGTCGAAACGGGGTCCTGTTAATCGGGAGGGGTGTGGCGTACCGCAAAACAGAGAAAACGGACTTGTGTTGGAGCGCCACGGTCAAAATGGGGGTCCTGTTCATCAGGAGGGGTGTGGCGTACCGCAAAACGGGACTCCACGGGATACTGTTCATCTCCACCGTCGACCTCCTCCAGCCTCCATGGGCTACTGTTCATCCACCGTCGACCTCCTCCAGCCTCCACCTGCGACTGTTCATCCACGGACTCCTGTTCATCCAGCCTCCACTGCGCGCTACTCCACCGGCTACTGTTCAACCACCCCTCTCCACGGGCTCCTGTTCAACCACCCCTCCACAGGATACTGTTCATCCACCCCTCCACCGTCTACTATTCATCCAGCCCTCCACGGGGTCGTCCTATTCATCCAGCCCTCCATGGGGTCCTGTTCATCCAGCCCCAACCGGCTCGATCGATCGGGGTCCTGTTCATCCAGAGGCAATACCATGGGGTCCTATTCATCCACCCCCACCACTCACTGTTTATCCAAACCCCCCAGCAACGCTCACTGTTCATCCAAAGGCAGCATCGATCGGCTTCAGTTAGCAGCAGTAGTGAAGGAATCGCTCGATCGGGTTCAGTTAACAACCATCGATCGATCGCTCGGGTTCAGTTAGAGCCCAATGCCTCGCTCGGGTTCAGTTAGAGCCCAACACCTCACACACACACGTACGTGTATGAGAGAAACGCGCATCGCTCGTCCCCGACCACCCACCATAACCGGGAACACCCTGATATTTTCCTCGCCCTCGCTTCTACCATAGTTTTTTCCGTCATGGACGGCCCAAAGAATGTCATGCAGCTGCGTCTCCGGCCCACCCAAGACGAAAAGCCCATTTTCTGTCATGATTTTTTGTCATAGAAGTAGGAGCCCACCACATCTATGATGATACCGGGTTTTGTCACAATTATCGTCACAGAAGTGTCATAAGTATGACAGTAAAAATTTCGTTCGGCCCAAAATTTCACGGATGTGTCTTTTTTTTGTAGTGTGATGTTTATCCTTTATGCATCTTATTTTGCTTAGTTTGGCGGTAGCATTATAAGATGATCTCTCACTAAATTTCAAGGTAGAAGTGTTCTCCCTGAGTATGCACCGTTGTGATAGTTCATCGTGCCGAGACACCACGTGATGATCAGGTGTGATAAGATCTACGTTCACATACAACGGGTGCAAGCCAGTTTTGCACACGCAGAATACTCGGGTTAAACTTGACGAGCCTAGCATATGCAGATATGGCCTCGGAACACTGAGACCGAAAGGTCGAGCGTGAATCATATAGTAGATATGATCAACATAGCGATGTTCACCATTGAAAAGTACTCCATCTCACGTGATGATTGGACATGGTTTAGTTGATTTGGATCACGTGATCACTTAAATGATTAGAGGGATGTCTATCTAAGTGGGAGTTCTTAAGTAATATGATTAATTGAACTTTAATTTATCATGAACTTAGTACCTAATGGTATTTTTGCATGTCTCTGTTGTTGTAGATATATGGCCCGTGCTACTATTCCGTTGAATTTTAATGTGTTCCTAGAGAAAGCCAAGTTGAAAGATGATGGTACAAACTACACGGACTAGGTCCGTAACTTGAGGATTATCCTCATTGCTGCACAGAAGAATTACATCCTGGAAGCACCGCTAGATGCTAGGCCTGCTGCAGATGCTACTGATAACGTTAAGAACGTCTGGCAGAGCAAAGCTAATGACTACTCGATAGTTCAGTGTGCCATGCTTTATAGCTTAGAACCGGGACTTCAACGATGTTTTGAACGTCATGGAGCATATGAGATGTTCCAGGAGTTGAAGTTAATATTTCAAGCAAATGCCCAGATTGAGAGATATGAAGTCTCCAATAAGTTCTATAGCTGCAAGATGGAGGAGAATAGTTCTGTCAGTGAACATATACTCAGAATGTCTGGGTACCACAACCACTTGATTCAACTGGGAGTTAATCTTCCTGATGATAGTGTCATTGACAGGGTTCTTCAATCACTGCCACCAATCTACAAAAGCTTCGTGATGAACTATAATATGCAAGGGATGGATAAGACAATTCCTGAGCTCTTCGCGATGCTAAAAGCTGCAGAGGTAGAAATCAAAAAGGAGCATCAAGTGTTGATGGTCAACAAGACCACCGGTTTCAAGAAGAAGGGCAAAGGGAAGAAGGGGAACTTCAAGAAGAACGGAAAGCAAGTTGATACTCAAGTGAAGAAAGCCCAAGTCTGGACCTAAGCCTGAGACTGAGTACTACTACAAAGGGACTGGTCACTAGAAGCGGAACTGCCCCAAGTATTTGGCGGATAAGAAGGATGGCAAAGTGAAAGGTATATTTGATATACATGTTATTGATGTGTACTTAACTAATGCTCGCAGTAGTGCCTAGGTATTTGATACTGGTTCTATTGCTCATATTTGCAACTCGAAACAGGGGCTACGGATTAAGCGAAGATTGGCTAAGGACGAGGTGACGATGCGCGTGGGAAATGGTTCCAAAGTCGATGTGATCGTGGTCGGCACACTACCTCTACATCTACCTTTAGGATTAGTTTTAGATCTGAATAATTGTTATTTGGTGCCAGCGTTGAGCATGAACATTATATCTAGATCTTATTTGATGCGAGACAGTTATTCATTTAAATCAGAGAATAATGGTTGTTCTATTTATATGAGTAATATCTTTTATGGTCATGCACCCTTGATGAGTGGTCTATTTTTGTTGAATCTCAATAGTAGTGATACACATATTCATAGTGTTGAAGCCAAAAGATATAAGTTTAATAATGATAGTGCAACTTATTTGTAGCACTGCCATTTGGGTCATATTGTTTTAAAGCGCATGAAGAAACTCCATGCTGACGGGCTTTTGAAATCACTTGATACTTGCAAACCATGCCTCATGGGCAAGATGACTAAAACTCTATTCTCTGGAACAATGGAACGAGCATCAGACTTGTTGGAAATAATACATATGATGTATGCGGTCCGATGAGTGTTGAGGCTCATGGCGGGTATCGTTATTTTCTGACCTTCACAGATGATTTGAGCAGATATGGGTATATCTACTTGATGAAACATAAGTCTCAAACATTTGAAAAGTTCAAGGAATTTCAGAATGAAGTGGAAAATCATCATAACAAGAAAATAAAGTTTCTACGATCTGATCGTGGAGGAGAATATTTGAGTTACGAGTTTGGTCTTCATTTGAAACAATGTGGAATAGTTTCGCAACTCACGCCACCTGGAACACCATAGCGTAATGGTGTGTCCGAACGTCATAAATGCACTTTATTAGATATGGTGCGATCTATGATGTCTCTTACTGATTTACAGCTATCTTTTGGGGTTATGCTTTAGAGACGGCTGCATTCACGTTAAATAGGGCACCATCTAAATCCGTTGAGACGACACCTCATGAACTATTGTTTGGCAAGAAACCCAAGTTGTCGTTTCTGAAAGTTTGGGGTTGTGATGCTTATGTGAAAAAGCTCCAACCTCATAAGCTCGAACCCAAATCGGAGAAATGTGTTTTCATAGGATACCCAAAGGAGACTGTTGGGTACACCTTCTATCACAGATCCGAAGGCAAGATACTCGTTGCTAAGAATGGATTCTTTCTAGAGAAGGAGTTTCTCTTGAAAGAAGTGAGTGGGAGGAAAGTAGAACTTGATGAGGTAACTGTACCTTCTCCCGAATTGGAAAGTAGTGTATCACAGAAATCAGTTCCAGTGATTCCTACACCAATTAGTGAGGAAGCTAATGATGATGATCATGAAACTTTAGATCAAGTTGCTACTGAACTTCGTAGGTCAACCAGAGTAAGATCCGCACCAGAGTGGTATGGTAATCCTGTTCTAGAGCTCATGTTACTTGACCATGATGAACCTACGAACTATGAGGAAGCGATGATGAGCCCAGATTCCACAAAATGGCTTGAGGCCATGAAATCTGAGATGGGATTCATGTATGAGAACAAAGTGTGGACTTTGGTTGACTTGCCCGATGATCGGCAAGCCATCGAGAATAAATGGATCTTCAAGAAGAAGACTGATGCTGACGGTAATGTTACTGTCTACAAAGCTCAACTTGTTGCGAAAGGTTTTCGACAAGTTCAAGGAGTTGACTACGATCAGACATTCTCACCCGTATTGATGCTTAAGTCTGTCCGAATCATGTTAGAAATTGCCGCATTTTATGATTATGAAATTTGGCAAATGGATGTAAAAACTGCATTCCTGAATGGATTTCTGGAAGAAGAGTTGTATATGATGCAACCCGAAGGTTTTATCGATCCAAAGGATGCTAACAAAGTGTGCAAGCTCCGGCAATCCATTTATGGACTGGTGCAAGCCTCTCGGAGTTGGAATAAATGTTTTGATAGTGTGATCAAAGCATATGGTTTTATACAGACTTTTGGAGAAGCCTGTATTTACAAGAAAGTGAGTGGGAGCTCTATAGCATTTCTAATATTATATGTAGATGACATATTGTTGATTGGAAATGATATAGAATTTCTGGATAGCATAAAAGGATACTTGAATAAAAGTTTTTCAATGAAAGACCTTGGTGGAGCTGCTTATATACTGGGCATCAAGATCAATAGAGATAGATCAAGATGCTTAATTGGACTTTCACAAAGCACATACCTTGATAAACTTTTGAAGAAGTTCAAAATGGATCAAGCAAAGAAAGGGTTCTTGCCTGTGTTACAAGGTGTGAAGTTGAGTCAGACTCAATGCCCGACCACTGCAGAAGATAGAGAGAAAATGAAAGTCATTTCTGAAGGAAATATTCCCTAGAGGCAATAATAAAGTTGTCATTTATATTTCCTTATTTCATGATAAATATTTATTATTCATGCTAGAATTGTATTAACCGAAAACTTAGTACATGTGTGAATACATAGACAAACAGAGTGTCACTAGTATGCCTCTACTTGACTAGCTCGTTAATCAAAGATGGTTAAGTTTCCTAACCATAGACATGTGTTGTCATTTGATGAATGGGGTCACATCATTAGGAGAATGATGTGATGGACATGACCCATCCGTTAGCTTAGCATTATGATCGTGTCAGTTTCATTGCTACTGCTTTCTTCATGACTTATACAAGTTCCTCAGACTATGAGATTATGCAACTCCCGAATACCAGAGGAACACTTTGTGTGCTACCAAACGTCACAATGTAAATGGAAAGGTGCTCTACAGGCGTTTCTGAAGGTGTTTGTTGGGTTGGCATAGATCGAGATTAGGATTTGTCACTCCATGTTTCGGAGAGGTATCTCTGGGCCCTCTCGGTAATACTCATCACTACAAGCCTTGCAAGCATTGTGACTAATGAGTTAGTCGCGGGATGAAGTATTATGGAACGAGTAAAGAGACTTGTCGGTAACAATATTGAACTAGGTATTGAGATAGCGACGTTCGAATCTCGGGCAAGTAACATACCGATGGCAAAGGGAACAACGTATGTTGTTATGCGGTTTGACCAATAAAGATCTTCGTAGAATATGTGGGAGCCAATATGAGCATCCAGGTTCTGCTATTGGTTATTGACCGGAGACCTGTCTCGATAATATCTACATAGTTATCGAACCCGTATAGTCTGCATGCTTAACGTTCTATGACGATTTGTATTATGAGTTATGTGATTTGATGTATCGAAGGTTGTTAGGAGTCCCGTATGAGATCATGGACATGACGAGGAGTCTTGAAATGGTCGAGATGTAAAGATCGATATATTGGAAGGCTATATTCGGACATCGGAAAGGTTCCGAGTGACTCGGGTATTTTTCGGAGTACCGGAGAGTTACGGGAATTCGTATTGGGCCTTAATGGCCATACGGGAAAGGAGAGAAAGGCCTCAAGGGTGACCGCGTCCCTTCCCCATGGATTGGTCTGAATTGGACTAGGGAAAGGGGGCGCCCCCTTCCTTCCTTCTCCCTTCCCCTTTTCCTATTCCATGTCGGAGGTGGAATCCTACTAGGACTAGGGAGTCCTAGTAGGACTCCACACTTTGGGCGCGCCCTATGAGGGCCGGCCTCCTCCTCCCTCCATCCTTTATATATGTGGCTAGGGGGCACCCCATAGACACACAAGTTGGTCTTTTAGCCGTGTGCAGTGCCCCCCTCCACAATTACATACCTCGATCATACCGTTGCGGATCTTAGACGAAGCCCTGCACCAATAGCATCATCATCACCGTCACCACGCCATCGTGCTGACGGAACTCACCCTTGGCCTCAACTGGATCAAGAGTACGACGGACATCATCGAACTGAATGTGTGCTAAACGCGGAGATGCCGTACGTTCGGTACTCGGATCGATTGGATCGGGAAGACGTACGACTACATCAACCGCGTTGTCATAACGCTTCTGCTTTCAGTCTATGAGGGTACGTGGACACACTCTCCCCTCTTGTTGCTATGCATCACCTAGATAGATCTTGCGTGATCGTAGGATTTTTTTTTTGAAATTACCGCATTCTCCAACAGTGGCATCCGAGCCAGGTCTATGCGTAGATGCTATATGCACGAGTAGAACACAAAGAGTTGTGGGCGATAATAGTCATACTGCTTACGAGCAATGTCATACTTTGATTCGGCGGTATTGTTGGATGAAGCGGCCCGAACCGACACTACATGACCAAGTTCATGAGACTGGTTCTACCGACGTGCTTCGCACACAGGTGGCTAGTGGGTGTCTGTTTCTCCAGCTTTAGTTGAATCGAGTGTGGCTACGCTCGGTCCTTGTTGAAGGTTAAAACAGCACACTTGACAAAATATCATTGTGGATTTGATGCGTAGGTAAGAACGGTTCTTGCTAAGCCTGTAACAGCCATGTAAAACTTGCAACAACAAAGTAGAGGACGTCTAACTTGTTTTTGCAGGGCATGTTGTGATGTGATATGGTCAAGACGTGATGAGATATAATTTGTTGTATGAGATGATAATGTTTTGTTAAAGTTATCGGCAACTGGATGGAGCCTTATGGTTGTCTCTTTATTGCATAAGATGCAAGCGCCATATAATTGCTTTACTTTATTGCTATGCGATAGAAATAGTTGCAAAAGCAATAGTTGGCGAGATGACCATGTGACGACACGTTGATAGAGATCAAGATGACGGAGATCATGGTGTCATGCTGGTGACGATGGAGATCATGATGGTACTTTGGAGATGGAGATCAAAGGCACAAGATGATGATGGCCATATCATGTCACATATTTTGATTACATGTGATGTTTATCTTTTATGTTTCTTATTTTGCTTAGTTCGGCAGTAGCATTATAAGATGATCCCTTACTAAAAATTTCAAAGTATAAGTGTTCTCCCTGAGTATGCACCGTTGCGATAGTTCTTCGTGCCGAGACACCATGTGATGATCGGGTGCGATAAGCTCTACGTTCACATACAACGGGTCCAAGCCAGTTTTGCACACGCAGAATACTCGGTTTAAACTTGACAAGCCTAGCATATGCAGATATGGCCTCGGAACACTGGAGACCGAAAGGTCAAGCGTGAATCATATAGTAGATATGATCAACATAGTGATGTTCACCATTGAAAACTACTCCATCTCATGTGATGATCGGACATGGTTTAGTTGATTTGGATCATGCTACCTCTTGAGCACTGCGTTGGTTTTCCCTTAAAGATGAAAGGGTGATGCAGCAAAGTAGCGTAAGTATTTCCCTCAGTTTTTGAGAACCAAGGTATCAATCCAGTAGGAGGCTCCTCACAAGTCCCTCGTACCTACACAAACAAACAAGAACCTTGCAACCAATGTGATAAAGGGGTTGTCAATCCCTTCACGGCCACTTGCGAAAGTAAGATCTGATAGAGATAATAAGATAAGAAAAATATTTTTGGTATTTTTATGATATGGATTGAAAAGTAATTGCAAAATAAAGTAGATCAGAAACTTATATGATAAAAGATAGACCCGGGGGCCATAGGTTTCACTAGTGGCTTCTCTCAAGATAGCATAAGTATTACGGTGGGTGAACAAATTGTTGTCGAGCAATTGATAGAAAAGTGCATAGTTATGAGAATATCTAGGCATGATCATGTATATAGGCATCACGTCCGCAACAAGTAGACTAACTCCTGCCTGCATCTACTACTATTACTCCACACATCGACTGCAATCCAGCATGCATCTAGATTATTAAGTTCATAAGAACAGAATAACGCATTGGGCAAGATGACATGATGTAGAGGGATAAACTCAAACAATATGATATAAACCCCATCTTTTTATCCTCGATGGCAACAATACAATACGTGCCTTGCTGCCCCTGCTGTCACTGGGAAAGGACACCGGAAGATTGAACCCAAAGCTAAGCACTTCTCCCATTGCAAGAAAGATCAATCTAGGAGGCCAAACCAAACTGATAATTCGAAGAGACTTGCAAAGATAACAAATCATACATAAAAGAATTCTGAGGAGATTTAAATATTTCTCATAGATTAAATTGATCATAAACCCACAATTCATCGGATCTCGACAAACACACCGCAAAAAGAGTTACATCGAATAGATCTCCAAGAAGATCGAGGAGAACATTGTATTGAGAATCAAAGAGAGAGAAGAAGCCATCTAGCTAATAACTATGGACCCGAAGGTCTGTGGTAAACTACTCACAACTCATCGGAGAGGCTATGGTGTTGATGTAGAAGCCCTCCATGGTCGACTCCCCCTCCGACGGAGCACCGGTGAAGGCTCCAAGATTGGATATCGCGGATACAGAAGGTTGTGGCGGTAGAAGTAGGGTTTCATGGTGCTCCTGGATGTTCTCGGGGTACGTGGATATATATAGGAGGAAGAAGTAGGTCGGTGGAGCCATGAGGGGCCCACGAGAGTGGGGGTGCGCCCACCCCCCTAGGGCGCGCCCTCCTGCCTCATGGCCACCTCGTTTACTTCTTGACATCCACTCTAAGTCTCCTGGTTTGCATTTGTTCCAAAAAGATCGCTCCCGAAGGTTTCATCCCGTTTGGACTCCGTTTGATATTCCTTTTCTTCGAAACACTGAAATAGGAAAAAAACAGCAATTCGGGTTGGGCCTCCGGTTAGTAGGTTAGTCCCAAAAATGATATAAAGGTGTAAAGTAAAGCCCATAAACATCCAAAACGGGTAATATAATAGCATGGAACAATAAAAAAATTATATATACGTTGGAGACGTATCAAGCATCCCCAAGCTTAATTCTTGCTCATCCTCGAGTAGGTAAATGATAAAAACAGAATTTTTGATGTGGAATGCTACCTAGCATAATTTCTCAATGTAATTTTCTTTATTGTGGCATGAATGTTCAGATCCAAAATATTCAAGATAAAAGTTCATATTGACATAAGAGTAATAATACTTCAAGCATACTAACAAAGTAATCATGTCTTCTCAAAATAACATGGCCAAAGAAAGCTATCCCTACAAAATCATATATTCTGGCAATGCTCTATCTTCATCACATAAAATATTTAAATCATGCACAACCCCGGTTTTAGCCAAGAAATTGTTGCATACTTTAGTATTTTCAAACTTTTTCAATCTTCACACAATACATGAGCATGAGCCATGGACATAGCACTATATGTGGAATAGAATGGTGGTTGTGGAGAAGACAAAAAGGAGAAGATAGTCTCACATAAACCAGGCATATCAACGGGCTATGGAGATGCCATTAATAGATATCAATGTGAGTGAGTAGGGATTGCCATGCAACGGATGCACTAGAGCTATAAGTGTATGAAAGCTCAAAGAGAAACTAAGTGGGTGTGCATCCAACTCGCTTGCTCACGAAGACCTAGGGCATTTTGAGGAATCCCATCATTGGAATATACAAGCCAAGTTCTATAATGAAAAATTCCCACTAGTATATGAAAGTGACAACATAGGAGACTCTCTATCATGAAGATCATGGTGCTACTTTGAAGCACAAGTGTGGTAAAAGGATAGTAACATTGTCCCTTCTCTCTTTTTCTCTCATTTTTTATTTGGCCTTTTTTTATTTGGCCTTTCTCTTTTTTTTTAAGTCCGGAGTCTCATCCCGACTTGTGGGGGAATCATAGTCTCCATCATCCTTTCCTCACTTGGGACAATGCTCTAATAATGAAGATCATCACACTTTTATTTACTTACAACTCAAGAATTACAACTCAATACTTAGAACAAAATATGACTCTATATGAATGCCTCCGGCGGTGTACTGGGATATGCAATGAATCAAGAGTGACATGTATGAAAGAATTATCAAGGTGGCTTTGCCACAAATACAATGTCAACTACATGATCATGCAAAAGCAATATGACAATGATGGAGCGTGTCATAATAAACGGAACGGTGGAAAGTTGCATGGCAATATATCTCGGAATGGCTATGGAAATGCCATAATAGGTAGGTATGGCGGCTGTTTTGAGGAAGGTATATGGTGGGTGTATGGTACCGGCGAAAGTTGCGCGGCACAATAGAGGCTAGCAATGGTGGAAGGGTGAAAGTGCGTATGATCCATGGACTCAACATTAGTCATAAAGAACTCATATACTTATTGCAAAAATCTACAAGTAATCAAAACAAAGTGCTACACGCATGCTCCTAGGGGAAGGGTTGGGAGGAGTTAACCATCGCGCGATCCCGACCTCCACACATAAGGAAGATAATCAATAAATAAATCATGCTCCTACTTCATCACATAACGGTTCACCAAACGTGCCTGCTACGGGAATCACAAACTTTAACACAAGTATTCCTTAAATTCACAATTACCCAACTAGCATGACTCTAATATTACCTTCCTCATATCTCAAAACAATTGTCAAGCATCCAATTCACTTTCTATGATAGTTTTTATTATACCCAACTTGGATGCCCATCATTTTAGGACCAATTTTATAACCATAGCAAATACCATGCTGTTCTAAAAGACTCTCAAAATAAAATAAGTGAAGCATGAGAGATCAATAATTTCTACAAATTAAGCCACCGCCGCGCTCTAAAAAGATATAGGTGAAGTACCAGAGCAAAATTATCTAGCTCAAAAGATATAAGTGAAGCACATAGAGTATTCTAACAAATTCAAATCATGTGTGTCTCTCCCAAAAGGTGTTTACAGCAAGGATGATTGTGGTAAACTAAAAAGCAAAGACTCATATCATACAAGACACTCCAAGCAAAACACATATCACATGGTGAATAAAAATATAGCTCCAAGTAAAGTTACCGATGGACGAAGACGAAAGAGGGGATGCCTTCCGGGGCATCCCCAAGCTTAGGCTTTTGGTTATCCTTGGATTATCTTGGGGTGCCATGGGCATCCCCAAGCTTAGGCTCTTGCCACTCCTTATTCCATAGTCCATCAAATCTTTACCCAAAACTTGAAAACTTCACAACACAAAACACAACAGGAAATCTCATGAGCTCCGTTAGTGCAAGAAAAAAAACCACCACTTAAGGTACTGTAATGAACTCACTATTTATTTATATTGGTGTTAAACCTACTGTATTCCAACTTCTCTATGGTTCATACCCCTCGATACTAGCCATAGATTCATCAAAATAAGCAAATAACACACGAAAGACAGAATCTGTCAAAAACAGCACAGTCTGTAGCAACCTGTAACTTTCGAATACTTATGGAACTCTAAAAATCCTACAAAAATAGGAAGTCCTGGGAAATTTGTCTATTTATCTAATGCAAAAAGAATTAACTAAAATCACCTTTCTTTGATTTATTAAAATTATTCTCGTGCGTGAAAAAGTTCCTGTTTTTCAGCAGAATCAGATTAACTATCACCGTTGGTTATCCTATAGGTTCTACTTGGCACAAACACTAATTAAAACATAAAACCACATATAAACAGAGGCTAGATGAATTATTTATTGAATAACAGCAAGGAAAAATATTGGGTTGTCTCCCAACAAGCGCTTTTCTTTAAAGCCTTTTAGCTAGCCATTGATAATTTTAATGATGGTCACATGAAAGACAAGAATTGAAGCGCAAAGAGAGCATCATGAAACATGTGACAAACACACCTAAGTCTAACATACTTCCTATGCATAGGCATATTATAAGCAAACAAATTTGCAAGGCAAGCAAAAACTAGCATATGCAAGGAAGAAGAAAGAGACGATAGCAATCTCAACATGACGAGAGGTGATTTAGTAAGATAAAAATTTCTACAACCATATTTTCCTCTCTCATAACAATTACATGTAGGATCACAGGCAAATTCAATGAAATAGATATCACATAACATATTCTCAACACGAACCACATGCATGCGAAGTTGACTCTCTTCCAAAATAGTGGGATTATCATTAACTAAAGTCATGACCTCTCCAAACCCACTTTTATCAAAAATACCATAAGATTGAACATTCTCCAAATATGTGAGATATAAAGTTCACACTCTTCCAAACCCACTTTCAATATTATTGCAAACACTATTATCAATCTCATATTCATCATGGGGCTTAAATAAATTTTCAAGATCATAAGAAGAGTCACCCCAATCATGATCATTGCAACAAGTAGTAGACATAGCGAAACTAGCATCCCCAAGCTTAGGGTTTTGGATATTATTAGCACAATTGACATCAAGAGAATTTAAAATAAAATCATTGCAATCATGCTTTTTATTCAAGGATCTATCATGAATCTCTTCATAAATTTCTTCATCACAATTTCCAGATTCACGAATTTCAAGCAAAACCTCATAAAGATAATCTAGTGCACTCAAATCACTAGAATTTGGTTCATCATAATTGGGCCTCTTAAAAAGATTGGCAAGCGGATGAGGATCCATAGATCTTAGGTTCTCTGTTTAGCAATAAATAAACAACTATTCCAAGCAAACCAGCCAAGTAAGACATCAAGCAAACGAAAATACGAACAGAAGAAGGGCGAATAAAACGGCAAGGGTGAACTGGGGGAGAGGAAAACGAGAGGCAGATGGCAAATAATGTCATGCGAGGGAGATGAGTTTGTGATGGGTACTTGGTATGTCTTGACCTGAGCGAAGACCTCCCCGACAATGGCGCCAGAAATCCTTCTTGCTACCTCTTGAGAACTGCGTTGGTTTTCCCTTGAAGGGGAAAGGGTGATGCAGCAAAGTAGCGTAAGTATTTCCCTCAGTTTTTGAGAACCAAGGTATCAATCTAGTAGGAGGCTCCTCACAAGTCCCTCGTACCTATAGAAACAAACAAGAACCTCGCAACCAACACGATAAAGGGGTTGTCAATCCCTTCACGACCACTTGCGAAAGTAAGATCTAATAGAGATAATAAGATAAGATAAATATTTTTGATATTTTTATGATATGGATTGAAAAGTGAAGATTGCAAATAAAGTAGATCGGAAACTTATATGATAAAAGATAGACCCGGGGGCCATAGGTTTCACTAGTGGCTTCTCTCAAGATAGCATAAGTATTACAATGGGTGAACAAATTACTGTCGAGCAATTGATAGAAAAGTGCATAGTTATGAGAATATCTAGGCATGATCATGTATATAGGCATCACGTCCGCAACAAGTAGACCGACTCCTGCCTGCATCTACTACTATTACTCCACACATCGACCGCTATCCAGCATGCATCTAGATTATTAAGTTCATAAGAACAGAGTAATGCATTAGGCAAGATGACATGATGTAGAGGGATAAACTCAAACAATATGATATAAACCCCATCTTTTTATCCTCGATGGCAAAAATACAATACATGCCTTGTTGCCCCTGTTGTCACTAGGAAAGGACACCGCAAGATTGAACCCAAAGCTAAGCACTTCTCCCATTGCAAGAAAGATCAATCTAGTAGGCCAAACCAAACTGATAATTCGAAGAAACTTGCAAAGATAACAAATCATACATAAAAGAATTCAGAGGAGATTCAAATATTTCTCATAGATAAACTTGATCATAAACCCATAATTCATCGGATCTCGACAAACACACCGCAAAAAGAGTTACATCGAATAGATCTCCAAGAAGATCGAGGAGAACATTGTATTGAGAATCAAAGAGAGAGAGAACAAGCCATCTAGCTAATAACTATGGACCCGAAGGTCTGTGGTAAACTACTCACAATTCATCGTAGAGGCTATGGTATTGATGTAGAAGCCCTCCATGGTCGATTCTCCCTCCGGCGGAGCGCTAGCGAAGGCTCCAAGATGGGATTTCGTGGATACAGAAGGTTGCGGTGGTAGAAATAGGGTTTCGTAGTGCTCCTAGATGTTCTCGGGGTACGTGGATATATATAGGAGGAAGAAGTAGGTCGGTGGAGCCACGAGGGGCCCACGAGGGTGGGGGGCACGCCCACCCCCCTAGGGCGCGCCCCCTGCCTCGTGGCCGCCTAATTTACTTCTTGACGTCCACTCCAAGTCTCTTGGTTTGCATTTATTCCAAAAAGATCGCTCCCGAAGATTTCATCCCGTTTGGACTCCGTTTGATATTCCTTTTCTTCGAAACACTAAAATAGGCAAAAAAAACAACAGTTCGAGTTGGGCCTTCGGTTAGTAGGTTAGTCCCAAAAATGATATAAAGGTGTAAAGTAAAGCCCATAAACATCCAAAACGGGTAATATAATAGCATGGAACAATCAAAAATTATAGATACGTTGGAGACGTATCAGATCACGTGATCATTTAGATGACTAGAGGGATGTCTATCTAAGTGGGAGTTCTTAAGTAATATGATTAATTGAACTTTAATTTATCATGAACTTAGTCCTGATAGTATTTTGCAAATTATGTTGTAGCTCAATAGCTCGCATTGTTGCTTCCCTTTATTTTTTATATGTTCCTAGAGAAATATAAGTTGAAAGATGATAGTAGCAACGATGCGGACATGGTCCATGATCTAAGGATTTTCCTCATTGCTGCATAGAAGAATTATGTCCTTGATGCACCGCTAGGTGACAGACCTATTGCAGGAGCAGATGCAGACGTTATGAACATTTTGACAAAAGCTTGGTATGATGAGTACTTGATAGTTTAGTGCACCATGCTTTACGGCTTAGAATCGGGGCTTCAAAAATGTTTTGAACATCATGGAGCATATAAGATGTTCCAAGAGTTGAAATTAGTATTTCAGACTTATGCCCGTGTCGAGAGGTATGAGACCTCTGATAGTACTTTGCTTACAAGATGGAGGAGAATAGCTCAACTAGTGAGCATGTGCTCAGATTTTCTGGGTACTACAATCGCTTGAATCAAGTGGGAGTTAATCTTCGAGATAATATAGTGATTGATAGTATTCTCTAGTCACTATCACCAAGCTACTAGAACTTCGTGATGAACTATAATATGCAAGGGATGACAAAAATGATTCCCGAGCTCTTCGCGATGCTGAAATTGGCGAAGGTAGAAATCAAGAAAAAGCATCAAGTGTTGATGATTGACAAGACCACTAGTTTCAAGTAAAAGGGCAAAGGAAAAGAAAGGGAACTTCAAGAAGAATGGCAGGCAAGTTGCCACTCACATGAAGAAACCCAAAGCTAGACCCAAGCCTGAAACTGAGTACTTCTACTGCAAAGGAAATAGTCGCTGGAAGTGGAACTAGCCTAGATACTTGGTGGATAAGAAGGATGGCAAGGTGAACAAAGCTATATTTGATATACATGTTATTGATATGTACTTTACTAGTGTTTATAGAAACCCCTCGATATTTGATATGGGTTCAGTTGCTAAGAGTAGTAACTCAAAACGGGAGTTGCAGAATGAACAGAGACTAGTTAAGGGTGAAGTGATGATGTGTGTTGGAAGTGGTTCCAAGACTGATATGATCATCATCGCACACTCCCTATACTTTCGGGAATAGTGTTGAATCTAAATAAATGTTATTTGGTGTTTGCGTTGAGCATGAATATGATTTGATCATGTTTATTGCCATACTTTTATTCATTTAAAGTCAGAGAATAATTGTTGTTCTATTTACATGAATAAAACCTTCAATGGTCATACACCCAATGAAAATAGTTTGTTGGATCTCGATCGTAGTGATACACATATTCATAATATTGAAGCCAAAAGATGCAAAGTTAATAATGATAGTGCAACTTATTTGTGGCACTTCCGTTTAGGTAATATTGTTGTAAAGCACATGAAGAAACTCCATGCTGATGGTCTTTTGGAATCACTTGATTATGAATCATTTGATGCTTGCGAACCATGCCTCATGGGCAAGATGACTAAAAACTCCGTTCTACGGAACAATGGAGCGAGCTACTGACCTATAGGAAATAATACATGCCAATGTGTATGCGGTCCAATGAGTGTTAAGGCTCGCGGCAGGTATCATTATTTTCTGACCTTCATAGATGATTTGAGCAGATATGGGTATATCTACTTAATGAAACACAAATCTGAAACAGTTGAAAAGTTCAAAGAATTTCAGAGTGAAGTGGAGAATCATCATAACAAGAAAATAAAGTGATCTGATCGTGGAGGCAAATATTTTAGTTATGAGGTTGTCCTTCATTTAAAACAATGTGGAATAGTTTCACAACACACGCCACCTGGAACACCACAGCGTAATGGTGTGTCCGAACGTCGTAACCGTACTTTATTGGATATGGTGCGACCTATGATGTCTCTTACTGATTTACCACTATCATTTTGGAATTGTGCATTAGAAACAGCTGCATTCACATTGAATAGGGCACCATCTAAATCCATTGAGATGCCACCGTATGAACTGCGGTTTAGCCATAAACCTAAGTTGTCGTTTCTTAAAGTTTGGGGTTGCGATGCTTATGTGAAAAAGTTTCAACCTGATAAGCTCGAACCCAAATCGGAGAAATGCGTCTTGATAGGATACCCAAAGGAGACTGTTGGGTACACCTTCTAATCACAGATCCAAAGGCAATATATTCGTTGCTAAGAATGGATACTTTCTAGAGAAGGAGTTTCTCTCAAAAGAAGTGAGTGGGAGGAAAGTAGAACTTGATGAGGTAACTGTACCTGCTCCCTTATTGGAAAGTAGTTCAACGCAGAAATCAGTTCCTGTGATTCCTACACCAATTAGCGAGGAAGCTAATGATGATGATCATGAAGCTTCAGATCAATTTACTACCGAACTTCGTAGGTCTTCCAGAGTAAGATCCGCACCAGAGTGGTATGGTAATCCTGTTCTGGAAGTCATGTTACTAGACCATGATGAACCTATGAACTATGAGGAAGCGATGATCAGCCCAGATTCCGCGAACTGGCTTGAGGCCATGAAATCTGAGATGGGATCCATGTATGAGAACAAAGTGTGGACTTTGGTGGACTTGCTCCATGATCGGCAAACCATAGAAAATAAATGGATCTTCAAGAGAAAGACGGACACTGATAGTAGTGTTACTATCTACAAAGCTCGACTTGTCGCAAAAGGTTTTCGACATGTTCAAGGTGTTGACTACAATGAGATTTTCTCAACTATAGCGATGCTTAAATCCATCTGAATCATGTTAGCAGTTGCCATATTTTATGAAATCTGGCAAATGGATGTCAAAACTGCATTCCTTAAATGGATATTTCTTAAAGAAGAGTTGTATATAATGCAACCAGAAGGTTTTGTCAATCCTAAAGGTACTAACAAGGTGTGCAAGCTCCAGCGATCCATCTATGGACTGGTGCAAGCATCTCGGAGTTGGAATATACGCTTTGATGAGTTGATCAAAGCATATAGTTTTATACAGACTTGCGGTGAAGCCTGTATTTACAAGAAAGTGAGTGGGAGCTCTGTAGCATTTCTGATATTATATGTGGATGACATATTGTTGATTGGAAATGATATAGAATTTATGGATAGCATAAAGGGATACCTGAACAAGAGTTTTTTCTGTGAAAGACCTCGGTGAAGTTGCTTATATATTGGGCATCAAGATCTATAGAGATAGATCATGACGCTTGATAAGATTTTTCAATGAATACATACCTTGACAAGTTTTTTGAAAGAGTTCAAAATGGGTCAGTCAAAGAAGAAGTTATTGCCTGTATTACAAGGTGTAAAGTTGAGTAAGACACAAAGCCCGACCACAACAGAAGATAGAAAGAGAATGAAAGTCATTCCCTATGCCACAGTCATAGGTTCTATAAAGTATGTTATGCTGTGTACTAGACCTATTGTGCACTTTGCCATGAATTTAGCAAGGGGGTACAATAGTGATCTAAGAATAGATCACTGGACAGCGGTCAAAATTATCCTTAGTGAGGACTAAGGAAATATTTCTAAGTTATGGAGGTGATAAAGAGTTCGTCGTAAAGAGTTACATCGATGCAAGCTTTGACACTGATCCGGATGACTCTAAGTCTCAATCTAGATACATATTGAAAGTGGGAGCAATTAGCTAGAGTAGCTCCATGCAGAGCATTGTAGACATAGAAATTTGCAAAATACATACGGATCTGAATATGGCATACCCGTTGACTAAACTTCCCTCACAAGCAAAACATGATCATACCTAATTACTCTTGGGTGTTAATCACATAGCGATGTGAACTAGATTATTGACTCTAGTAAACCTTTTGAGTGTTAGTCATATAAAGATGTGAACTATTGGTGTTAAATCGCATGACGATGTGAACTAGATTATTGACTCTAGTGCAAGTGGGAGACTGAAGGAAATTTGCCCTAGAGGCAATAATAAAGTTGTTATTTATATTTCCTTATATCATGATAAATGTTTACTATTCATGCTAGAATTGTATTAACCGGAAACTTAGTACATGTGTGAATACATAGACAAACAGAGTGTCCCTAGTATGCCTCTACTTGACTAGCTCATTAATCAAAGATGGTTAAGTTTCCTAACCATAGACATGTGTTGCCATTTGATGAACGGGATCACGTCATTAGGAGAATGATGTGATCGACATGACCCATCCGTTATCTTAGCATTATGATTGTGTCAGTTTCATTGCTACTGCTTTCTTCATGACTTATACAAGTTCCCCAGACTATGAGATTATGCAACTCCCAAATACCGGAGGAACACTTTATGTGCTACCAAACATCACAACGTAAATGGGTGATTATAAAGGTGCTCTATAGGTGTCTCTGAAGGTGTTTGTTGGGTTGGCATAGATTGAGATTAGGATTTGTCACTCTGTGTTTCGGAGAGGTATATCTGGGCCCTCTCGGTAATACTCATCACTATAAGCCTTGCAAGCATTGTGACTAATGAGTTAGTCGCGGGATGAAGTATTATGGAATGAGTAAAGAGACTTGTTGGTAACGAGATTGAACTAGGTATTGAGATACCGACGATCGAATCTCGGGCAACTAACATACCGATGACAAAGGGAACAACGTATGTTGTTATGCGGTTTGACCGATAAAGATCTTCGTAGAATATGTGGGAGCCAATATGACCATCCAGGTTCCGCTGTTGGTTATTGACCGGAGACGTGCCTCGGTCATATCTACATAGTTCTCGAACCTGTAGGGTCCGCATGCTTAACGTTCGACGATGATTTGTATTATGAGTTATGGGATTTGATGTACCGAAGGTTGTTTGGAGTCCCCGATGAGATAACGGACATGACAAGGAGTCTCGAAATGGTCGAGACGTAAAGATCAATATATTGGAAGGCTATATTCGGACATCAGAAAGGTTCCGAGTGATTCGGGTATGTTTCGGAGTACCGGAGAGTTACGGGAATTCGTATTGGGCCTTAATGGGCCGTAGGGGAAAGGAGAGAAAGGCCTCAAGGGTGGTCGTGCCCCTTCCCCATGGACTGGTCCGAATTGGACTAGGGAGAGGGGCGCCCCCTTCCTTCCTTCTCCTTCTCCCTTCCCCTTTTCCTATTCCATGTGGGAGGTGGAATCCTACTAGGACTAGGGAGTCCTAGTAGGACTCCACACTTTGGGCGCGCCCTATGAGGGTCGGCCTCCTCCTCCCTCCATCCTTTATATACGTGGCAAGGGGGCACCCCATAGACACACAAGTTGATCTTTTAGCCGTGTGCGGTGCCCCCCTCCACAGTTACACACCTCGATCATATCGTTGTGGAGCTTAGGCGAAGCCCTGCACTGGTAGCATCATCATCGCCGTCACCACACCGTCATGCTGATGGAACTCACTCTCGGCCTCAACTGGATCAAGACTACGAGGGACGTCATCCAGCTGAACTTGTGTGCTGAACGCGGAGGTGCCATACGTTCGGTACTTGGATCAGTCAGATCGTGAAGACGTACGACTACATCAACCGTGTTGTCATAACGCTTCTGCTTTCGGTCTACGAGGGTATGTGGACACACTCTCCCCTCTCGTTGCTATGCATCACCTAGATAGATCTTGCATGATCGTAGGAATGTTTTTTAAATTACCGCGTTCCCCAACAATTCCTTATGCTTCAGCCATAGGTTCTATCATGTATGCCATGCTGTGTACTAGACCTGATGTGTGCCTTGCTATTAGTTTAGCAGGAAGGTACCAAAGTAATCAAGGAGTGGATCACTGGACAACGGTCAAGAACATCCTGAAATACCTGAAAAGGACTAAGGATATTTTTCTCGTTTATGGAGGTGACAAAGAGCTCGTCGTAAATGGTTACGTCGATGCAAGCTTTGACACTGATCCGGATGACTCTAAGTCACAAATCGGTTACGTATTTATATTGAATGATGGAGCTGTCAGTTGATGCAGTTCTAAGCAGAGCGTCGTGGCGGGATCTACGTGTGAAGCGGAATACATAGCTGCTTCAGAAGTAGCAAATGAAGGAGTCTGGATGAAGGAGTTCATATCTGATCTAGGTGTCATACCTAGTCTCCAACGTATCTATAATTTTTTATTGTTTCATGCTATTATATTACCTGTTTTGGATGTTTATGGGCTTTACTATACACTTTTATATTATTTTTGGGACTAACCTATTAACCAGAGGCCTGGCCCATATTGCTATTTTTTTGCCTATTTCAGTGTTTTGAAGAAAAGGAATATCAAACGGAGTCCAAATGGAATGCAACCTTCAGGAGAGTTATTTTTGGAACGGAAGCAATCCAGGAGACTTGGAGTAGACGTCAGGGAAGCTTCGAGGTGGCCATGAGGGTCTAGGGTGCGCCCTACCCCCTAGACGCGCCCCCACCCTCGTGGGCCCCTCGTGGCTCCCCTAACCGACTTCTTTCACCTATATATATCCATATACCCCGAAAACATCTAGGAGCACCATACATCGGGAGTTCCGCCGCCGCAAGCCTCTGTAGCCACCAAAAACCACTTGGGACCCTGTTCCGGTACCCTGCCAGAGGGGGGATCCCTCACCGGTGGCCATCTTCATCATCCCAACGCTCTCCATGACGAGAAGTAGTTCACCCTTGGGGCTGAAGGTATGTACCAGTAGCTATGTGTTTTGATCTCTCTCTCTCTCTCGTGTTCTTGAGGTGATATGATCTTGACGTATCGCGAGCTTTGCTATTATAGTTGGATCTTATGATGTTTCTCCCCCTCTACGCTCTTGTAATGGATTGAGTTTTCCCCTCGAAGTTGTCTTGTCGGATTGAGTCTTTAAGGATTTGAGAACACTTGATGTATGTCTTGCCATGCTTATCTGTGGTGACAATGGGATATTCACGTGATCTACTTGATGTATGTTTTGGTGATCAACTTGCGGGTTCAATGAACTTATGCATAGTTATATGATCCAGTTATGTTATTATTGTTGAGAGAACTTGCACTAGTGAAAGTATGAACCCTAGGCCTTGTTTCCTACCATTGCAATACTTTTACACTCACTTTTATCGCTTGTTACCTTGCTGTTTTTATATTTTCAGATTACAAAAACCTATATCTACCATCCATATTTCACTTGTATCACCATCTCTTCGCCGAACTAGTGCACCTATACAATTTACCATTGTATTGGGTGTGTTGGGGACACAAGAGACTCTTTGTTATTTGGTTGCAGGGTTGTTTGAGAGATACCATCTTCATCCTACACCTCCCACGGATTGATAAACCTTAGGTCATCCACTTGAGGAAATTTTCTACTGTCCTACAAACCTCTGCACTTGGAGGCCCAACAACGTCTACAAGGAGAAGGTTGCATAGTAGACATCAGGGTCCAATGAAAATCTTTTGTGACAATATTGGAGCAATTGCCTTGGCAAAGGAATCCAGATTTCACAAGAGAACCAAGCACATCAAGAGACACTTTAATTCCATCCGTCATCAAGTGTCGGAAGGGGACATAGAGATTTGCAAGATACATACGGATCTGAATATTGCAGACCCGTTGACTAAGTCTCTCTCACGAGCAAAACATGATCAACACCAAGACTCCATAGGTGTTAGAATCATTACAATGTAATCTAGATTATTGACTCTAGTGCAAGTGGGAGACCGAAGGAAATATGCCCTAGAGGCAACAATAAAGTTGTTATTTATATTTCCTTATATCATGATAAATGTTTATTATTCATGCTAGAATTGTATTAACTGGAAACTTAGTACATGTGTGAATACATAGACAAACAGAGTGTCACTAGTATGCCTCTACTTGACTAGCTTGTTGAACAAAGAAGGTTATGATTCCTAACCATTGACATGAGTTGTCATTTGATGAACGGGATCACATCATTAGAGAATGATGTGATTGACATGACCCATCCATTAGCTTAGCACTATGATCGTTTAGTTTATTGCTATTGCTTTCTTCATAACTTATACATGTTCCTATGACTATGAGATTATGCAACTCCCGAATACCGGAGGAACACTTAGTGTGCTATCAAATGTCACAACGTAACTGGGTGATTATAAAGATGCTCTACAGGTGTCTCCGATGGTGTTTGTTGGGTTGGCATAGATCGAGATTAGGATTTGTCACTCCGTGTTTCGGAGAGGTATCTTTGGGCCCTCTCGGTAATGCACATCACTCTAAGCCTTGCAAGCAATGTGACTAATGAGTTAGTTGCGGGATGATGCATTACGGAACGAGTAAAGAGACTTGCCAGTAACGAAATTGAACTAGGTATTGAGATACCACGATCGAATCTCGGGCAAGTAACATACCGATGACAAAGGGAACAACATATGTTGTTATGCGGGTTGACCGATAAAGACCTCGTAGAATATGTAGGAACCAATATGAGCATCCAGGTTCCATTATTGGTTATTGACCGGAAGTGAGTCTCGGTCATGTCTACATAGTTCTCGAACCCGTAGGGTCCGCACGCTTAACGTTCTATGATGATCGGTATTATGAGTTTATGTGTTTTGATGTACCGAAGGTAGTTCAGAATCCCGGATGTGATCACGGACATGACGAGGAGTCTCGAAATGGTCGAGACATAAAGATTGATATATTGGACGACTATCTTCGGACACCGGAAGTGTTCCGGAGAAGTTTCGGATAAAACCGGAGTGCCGGGGGGTTATCAGAACCCCTGGGGGAACTAATGGGCCTCGATGGGCCTTAGTGGAGAGAGAGAGAGAGGGGCGGCCAGGGCAGGCCGCGAGCCCCCTCCCCCTTGAGTCCAAATTGGACTAGGAAGGGGCGGTGACGAGGATACACACCTGGGGTAGGGTCATAGGCTCGACCCATACGTCCTACCCAAGGTCCCTACCCTGGAAGATGAAAAGACCAAGAGTCAACAGAAGAGCACCAATCTCATACGTCGAGTGCAATCCACTCGATGGTCACATCACTCGATGGTCATTACCTATCGTCACTCGACCACAAGGAGGATCACTCGACCATATCGAAGACCAGTAGTCAGGAGAGCACACAACGGCCAGATATTTACCCCTTAGTCTTCATGAGCATTAAGAGTACTTAATGCTGGCGTTACCAGTAACGCCCCTACTTTATGTACATTAGTTCCCTTGTAATGGAGGCAGGCAGGGGTCCTGGTGCACTCTATATAAGCCACCCCCCTCCTCTGGCACAAGGGTTTGCACCCTCTGTAATCCAACCCATACAATCCAATCGACCGCCTCCGGGCACCGAGACCTAGGGCTATTACTTCCTCCGAGAAGGGCCTGAACTCATAAACATCGGGTGTACACCTTCACCATAGCTAGGATCTTGCCTCTCCATACCTACCCCCTTTCTACTATCAGACTTAGAACCACGACAGTTGGCGCCCACCATGGGGCAGGTGTCTTAGCGACTTATCGGTGAAGTTGCAAGTTTTTCCGACCATCATTATGGTTTCCGGCGACGAGATGGTTCAGGGCCGCGAGATCCATCTCGGCGCGCTCGTTTTCGTCGTCGGCAACTCGGCGTGGCTTCAGGAAGCTCCGCTCGACGTCGAGGCGCTCCCCGTTTGAGGGGTGACGCACTTTCGTGCGTGCGTTCGCGGCATCCTTCTCCGACAGCCGTCAACTCAGTATCAGTCGGCTCCGACGATGTCTTCACTCCCTGATGTTCGCCGCCGTAAGCAATCCGGTCGATCGCGGCTTCAGCGCTGGGTGAAACACGTGGTGGCTCGGCGCTCGACCACCCATCAAGTCACGGCAATCGAGCCCGACGAAACCCTCCACGGCCTGTTCGATCTGTCGACTGGCTCCATGGAGACTGTATCCAAGTGTGATAGCAGCGATCCTGCGGCCGAAGTCCTGATGGTCGATGGCCCTCACAGCCCTCCTGGGTTCCATCGCGAGGGCGACGGAGACGGTGGCGGTAATCCGTCACACGTCCATGAGGAGTACCGACCCGAGCCCCTCTCTTCGCAGCAGAGGGAGGACCTTCGACGCCGCAACATGGATGCACTCCATACGCCCATCGTTGGAGAAACCCCCGAAGCTCGGGCCTTGGAGGAGGTGCGCCTAGCCAACTTGGCTGAGCGCACTCGACTGGACAACCTTCAGCATGCTCTCGACGAGCGCGCCCAAGAGCGGATCCATGAATCCAGTCGACGACAGCTTTTCCCGCCCCCACCTAAGGTATACCGCACTCCGATTCAGAATCTCACAGCTGCAGCCCGGATAGCAGAGTCGATCCAACCCTCCCAGTCAGAAGCTGGCAGAGGGCTGATGCCGATTCGAGCCTTGCTCAGGGCAGCAGGAGAGCAGAATACATCAGTATCTCAGTCGTGGAATAGGATTCATAACAGATCCGTTGCAGCAGAGATGGTTCAGTCAGCCCACAGCTCGAGATCGCCTCCATGGTATGAAGGTCGTGGGCAGTATGATCTTCCACTCGACCGTGACAATCGTCGTCGAGGACCCACGCCTCCTCCGAGGAGCACATCATATGTGCCTCGGCGGAACAATGACAGGCGCCATCACAATGGTGAGCGCAGGAATTCAGTCGACCCAAGAGAACCGGGCTTTGACGCGAGGTCTGTCCTCGTTCAAGGCCTGGTCGACCGGAACAGAGCACACAGGGAAGACCATGGCAGAGATCGTCCAAGTGGCAGCCAAGTGCATATTTCTGGTCCCGAGTGTTTCAGCAGGGCTATCAGGGCGGCAGTGATACCTCCTAACTTCAGGCTGGCATCTGGAGTCAGTAAGTTCGCCGGTGAATCTAAGCCTGAAACTTGGCTCGAAGATTACCGAGTGGCTGTGCAGATCGGAGGCGGCAACGACGAGATTGCAATGAAGCATCTCCCACTCATGTTGGAAGGGTCGGCCAGATCATGGCTAACTCAGTTGGCTCTGGGCAGTATTCACAGTTGGGAGGAGTTGTCCCGAGTGTTCGTGAGAACTTTCGAGGGCACGTGCAAGCGACCCGGAGGATTGCCCGAGCTACAGCACTGCGTGCAGAAACCAAATGAGACTTTGAGGGAATTCATCCAGAGATGGTCCACTTTTCATCACACCGTCGAGAATGTTTCAGAGCACCAAACTGTGTGCGCCTTCAAGGAAGGCGTCAAATAAAGGGAGTTGGTCTTGAAATTCGGTCAGACTGGAGATATGACTCTGGCCCGAATGATGGAGATAGCCACCCGATACGCTAACGTAGAAGAAGAAGATCGACTCTGTAGCGGGAAGAGCAAACCAGTCGGCGAGGAGACCGGTGGGGGTAATTCCAGTCGGAAGCAAAAACGCAAGGCCGAGCCAGCGGCTCCCGGAGAGATTGCGGCAGTGAATCAAGGAAAGTTCAAGGGAAAACCTAAGGGGCCCTGGCCCACTAAGAAGGTGAAGGATAAGGAAGGAAATGATGTGCTAGATTTGCCATGCCACATCCACACGAAGAAAGATGAAGAAGGTAATCTGATTTACCCGAAGCATACGACCCGGCAGTGTCGACTCCTCATCCAGCAGTTCCGAGAGAAGCAACCCAATGAGAAGGAGAAGGATTCAGATCAAGGGGAAGATGATGAGGAAGATGATGGTTATACCAAAGTCAATTCCACTCTGATGATATTTGCTAACGTCGAAAGCAAGAGTCGATTGAAGGTCATCAACAGGGAGGTGAACATGGTCGCTCCGGCGGTGACGACCACCTACCTTAGATGGTCTCAGACAACCATTACATTCGACCAGTATGATCACCCCGCTCGCGTGGCCACCCCCAGGAGGCAAGCTCTGGTAGTCGACCCCGTGGTTGGAGGCACTCGACTGACCAAAGTACTGATGGACGGTGGCAGTGGTCTGAACATCCTCTACGCTGAGACCTTGAAAGGGATGGGCATTCCGATGTCCAAGCTTAGCGAGAGTAATATGAGTTTCCATGGTGTTATTCCTGGGAAGAAAGCTGAATCACTCGGCCAGATCTCCCTCGACATGGTTTTCGGTGATTCAAAGCATTACCGTAAGGAGAAGTTGACATTTGAAGTCGTGGATTTCCAGAGTGCCTATCATGCCATTTTGGGTAGGCCAGCCTATGCATGCTTTATGGATCGACCATGCTATGTGTACCTCAAACTGAAGAAGCCTGGCCCCAAAGGCGTGATCACAGTTACAGGCAATCGTCAGAAGGCTGAGGAGTGTTTCCAGAAAGGCTCCAAGATGGCCGACGAACAAATGGCAACAGTCGAATTACAAGAATATCAGAAGAACGTTGATCCGAGTGATTTGCTCAGAGCCAAGAAACCTGCCATAGATTCTGCATGCCAATCGACTGGTGAGACGAAGCCAGTTCACGTTCACCCGACGGATCCCGATCCTGCGCCGACTCACATATCAACAACACTCGACAGCAAATAGGAAGAAGCGCTCGTCCAGTTCCTCCGTGAGAACTGGGACATCTTTGCATGGAAACCTTCTGACATGCCTGGTGTGCCCAGGGGACTGGCCGAGCACCATTTGCGTGTCGACCCCAAAATAAAACCCGTCAAAGAACACCTTCGGTGGTCTGCCGTGCAGAAGAGGAAAGCAATTGGCGAAGAAGTGGCTCGACTGTTGGCAGCAGAGTTCATCCGTGAAATCTACCACTCCGAGTGGTTAGCCAATGTAGTCATGGTTCCTAAGAAGGACAATTCACTTCGTATGTGCATTGATTTCAAGCATATCAATCGGGCCTGCCCGAAAGATCACTTCCCTCTCCCTCGCATCGATCAGATTGTTGACTCGACTGCGGGATGTGAGCGCTTGTCTTTCTTAGATGCATATTCCGGATACCACCAGATCCGACTGTATCACCATGTTCGGGTGCTTTTGTTATGTCACCATGCCTTTTGGTTTGAAAAATGCCGGAGCCACATTCATGAGAATGATTCAGAAGTGCCTGCTCACTCAAATTAGTCGGAATGTGGAAGCGTACATGGATGACATTGTGGTCAAGTCTCGCAAAGGTTCCGACCTATTGACTGACCTTGCTGAAACCTTAGCCAACCTGAGAAGGTACGATATCAAGCTTAATCCGTCAAAATGCACGTTCGGAGTCCAGGGGGAAAGTTACTCGGTTTTCTCGTTTCCGAACGAGGCATCGACGCCAATCCAGAGAAAGTTGATACCATCCTCCGAATGAAACGCCCCGTGCGAGTGCATGACGTTCAGAAGCTGACTGGTTGTTTGGCCGCCCTGAGTCGATTCATTTCTCGTCTTGGTTAAAAGGCCTTGCCTCTTTACCGATTGATGAAGAAGTCTGATAAGTTCGAGTGGACTGATGAAGCTGAAGCAGCGTTTGCAGAGCTCAAAACCCTGCTTTCCACCCAGCCAGTGCTCGCTGTGCCAATCAGCAAAGAGCCTTTTACTGCTCTACGTTGTAGCCACTGGACAAGTCGTCAGTACAGTACTCACGGTCGAACGCGAGGAACAAGGAAAAGACTACAAGGTTCAATGCCCAGTCTATTATCTCTCTGAAGTTTTGACTCCGTCCAAGCAGCGATACTCGCATTATCAGAAGCTTGTCTACGGAATATACATGACCATGAAGAAGGTTGCGCATTACTTCTCTGACCACTCCATTACAGTCGTCAGCGATGCGCCACTATCCGAAATTCTGAACAACAGAGATGCAACTGGTCGAGTGGCCAAATGGGCGATTGAACTCCTCCCTTTGGATATCAAGTTCGAGGCAAAGAAGGCCATCAAGTCCCAAGCAATTGCAGATTTTCTGGCCGAGTGGATTGAGCAGCAATTGCCGACTCAAGTTCACTCGGAGCATTGGACTATGTTTTTTGATGGCTCCAAGATGCTGAATGGTTCAGGTGCTGGGGTAGTTTTGGTATCCCCCCGCGGAGACAGGCTTAATTACGTTCTCCAGATTCATTTTGATTCCTCCAATAACGAAGCCGAATATGAAGCACTTCTATACGGGTTGCGTATGGCCATTTCACTCGGCGTCCGTCGTCTT
Organism: Triticum aestivum; assembly: GCF_018294505.1. Classification (NCBI taxonomy): domain Eukaryota; kingdom Viridiplantae; phylum Streptophyta; class Magnoliopsida; order Poales; family Poaceae; genus Triticum; species Triticum aestivum. The sequence continues at coordinate 599,068,908 of NC_057810.1, forward strand.
ATGGTCTATGGCGACTCAGATTTGGTGGTTAATCAAGTGATGAAGGAATGGGATGTCAGGAGTCCAGCCATGACAGGTTATTGCAATGCAGTGAGAAAGCTAGAGAAGAGGTTTGAAGGTTTGGAGCTCCACCATGTGCCCCGACTGAAAAATCAAGCTGCAGATGAGCTGGCCAAGATAGGTTCCAAGAGAGAGGCTATTCCCCGAAATGTGTTTCTGGAACATATCCATTCACCTTCGGTTCAGGAAGACCCTTTCACCGAAGAGTCACCACAGCCCAAGAGTGCCACGGATCCGACTGAAGTCGAAGTCCCAGCCGTGGTTGACTTAATCATGGAGGTTTTGGTCATTACGCCCGACTGGAAAGTGCCATACATTGCATACATCCTTAGGAAGGAACTCCCAGAGGATGAAGAAGAGGCTCGACAAATCGTCCGATGGTCTAAAGCCTTCACTGTGATAAGGGGACAGTTGTTCAGGGAAAGTGTGACTGGAGCCTGACAGAAGTGCATCACGCCAAAAGAAGGCCGAATGATCCTCAACGATATTCACTCGGGGACCTGTGGTCACCATGCCTCCTCTCGGACCATCGTAGCCAAAGCATACCGAGCTGGGTTTTACTGGCCACACACCAATGAGATGGCAAAAGAAATAGTGGACAAGTGTGAAGGTTGTCAGTTTTATTCCAACATGTCCCACAAACCTGCATCAGCTCTGAAGACTATTCCACTCGTCTGGCCTTTCGCCATTTGGGGACTGGACATGGTTGGACCTCTGAGGACATACAGAAGTGGGTTTACTCATGTGCTGGTAGCAGTCGACAAGTTCACCAAATGGATCGAAGCCAAGCCCATCAAGAGCCTTGAAGCAAGCACAGCCGTGAGTTTCATCAGAGAGCTTATATTCAGATATGGCGTCCCACACAGCATCATCACGGATAACGGCTCGAACTTTGATTTAGAAGAGTTCAAAGCTTTTTGCGCCTCCTAAGGCACGAGGGTCGATTACGCTTCAGTCGCCCATCCCCAGTCGAATGGACAGGCGGAACGAGCGAATGGATTGATTCTCAAAGGACTGAAGCCTCGATTAATGCGTGACCTCAAGCACGCGGCAGGGGCTTGGGTCGACGAACTTCCATCAGTGCTTTGGGGACTGAGGACAACCCCCAATCGGTCGACTGGACGGACTCCATTCTTTCTAGTCTACGGAGCCGAAGCCGTTTTGCCGAGCGATTTGCTCCACAACGCTCCCCGAGTCGAACTCTTCTCAGAAGAAGAGGCAGAGCAAGCTCGACAAGATGCAGTCGACCTCTTGGAGGAAGAAAGAGAGATGGCCTTGATCCGGTCGACCATTTATCAACAAGACTTATGTCGATTCCATGCCAAGAACGTAAGGGGTCGTGCATTCCAGGAGGGGGACTTGGTCCTCCGAGTGGATCAGCAAAAGCTACACAAACTCGCCCCCGCTTGGGAAGGCCCTTTCATCATCACCAAGGTGCTCCACAATGGAGCGTACCGCCTCTTCAACGTCGAACACAACAAAGATGAGCCGCGCGCCTGGAATGCGAATCTGCTCTGCCCCTTTCTATTCTTAGATGTTTTAGACTGATCATATGTAATAAGGAATACCTTTTAGCTTAACTATCAAAAGACATAATTTACTCCTTCCGAATGGTTGTTGTTTGTTCCTTTTGCGTACATTACTCTAGCTACGAATCTGCTTCTCTTGAAGCAAATCGATAAAAATCCTACCGAGTGATGAGTCTGCCTCTCACTCGGAGGCTTAGCTGCAGCCCAGTGCTCGCCTAAGTGTTGAAAAATCCTACCGAGTGATGGGTCTGCCTCTCACTCGGAGGCTTAGCTGCAGCCCAGTGCTCACCTAAGTGTTAAAAAATCCTACCGGGTGATGAGTCTGCCTCTCACTCGGAGGCTTAGCTGCAGCCCAGTGCTCGCCTAAGTGTTAAAAATCCTACCGAGTGATGAGTCTGCCTCTCACTCGGGGGCTTAGCTGCAGCCCAGTGCTCGCCTAAGTGTTAAAAAATCCTACTGAGTGATGAGTCTTCCTCTCACTCGGAGGCTTAGCTGCAGCCCAGTGCTCGCCTAAGCGTTAAAAATCCTACCGAGTGATGAGTATGCCTCTCACTCGGAGGCTTAGCTGCAGCCTAGTGCTCGCCTAAGTGTTAAAAATCCTACCGAGTGATGAGTCTGCCTCTCACTCGGGGGCTTAGCTGCAGCCCAGTGCTCACCTAAGTGTTAAAAATCCTACCGAGTGATGAGTCTGCCTCTCACTCGGGGGCTTAGCTGCAGCCCAGTGCTCGCCTAAGTGTTAAAAATCCTACCGAGTGGAGAGCAATCCTCTCACTCGGGGGCTTAGCTGCAGTCTCGTACTCGCCTAAGTTTGAAAAAATCCTACCAAGTGGAGAGCAATCCTCTCACTCGGGGGCTTAGCTGCAGCCCAGTGCTCGCCTAAGTGTTAAAAAATCCTACCGAGTGATGAGTCTGCCTCTCACTCGGAGGCTTAGCTGCAGCCGAGTGCTCACCTAAGTGTTAAAAATCCTACCGAGTGATGAGTCTGCCTCTCACTCGGGGGCTTAGCTGCAGCCCAGTGCTCGCCTAAGTGTTAAAAATCCTACCGAGTGGAGAGCAATCCTCTCACTCGGGGGCTTAGCTGCAGTCTCGTACTCGCCTAAGTTTGAAAAAATCCTACCAAGTGGAGAGCAATCCTCTCACTCGGGGGCTTAGCTGCAGTCTCGTACTCGCCTAAGTTTGAAAAAATCCTACCGAGTGGAGAGCAATCCTCCCACTCGGGGGCTTAGCTGCAGTCTCGTACTCGCCTAAGTTTGAAAAAATCCTACCAAGAGGAGAGCAATCCTCCCACTCGGGGGCTTAGCTGCAGTCTCGTACTCGCCTAAGTTTGAAAAAATCCTACCGAGTGGAGAGCGATCCTCCCGCTCGGGGGCTTAGCTGCAGTCTTGTACTCGCCTAAGTTTGAAAAAACCCTACCGAGCGATGAGCGAACCTCTCACTCGGAAGCTTAGCTGCGGCCCAGCGCTCGCCTAAGTTCCGAAAACCTTACCCAGCCGGTCGACTGAAACGTCAAGACCATTGCTGAGTGCCTTGCTGATGAGCTGATCCAATGCTACTCAAGAGTCACCCAACCGGTCGACTGGAACGTCAAGACCATTGCTGAGTGCCTTGCTAATGAGCTGATCCAATGCTACTCGAGTATCACCCAATCGGTCAACTGGAACGTCAAGACCGTCGCCGAGTGCCTTGCTGATGAGTTGATCAATGCTACTCAAGAATCACCCGACCGGTCGACTGGCCATTCTTCTCCGGAAGCTGCATTAAGCAAACAGACAATAATTCGAGGGAAAGGCGAATTTCATTCGAAGACAGACGCAATATGAGAGATGATAAATCCGAAGTTTCTTAAACCACAAAATAAAGTGCTCGGGCGTCAGGCCCGAAGAAGTTTTAACGATTACAAATCCACTCGGCATTCCGAGGCAAATAAAAATGGTGGCAGAATGTTTTTTTGTCACTCGGTGGGGGAAGGACTGGCCGGGTCGCAGAAGCTGTCAAGGTCGATGCTGTCGGCGATGCGAGTGGCTGCCTCGAGGAAGGTGTCCATGAAGTCCTGGAAGGAATGCTTCTTGGTGTTCGCCACTTTGAGAGATGCTAGCTTGTCTTCCCTTGCTTCCTTGCAATGCACTCAGACCAAAGACAAGGCGACGTCAGCACCGCAGCGGGCAGAAGATTTCTTCCACTCTTGCACTCGGTCTGTGATCTGATTTAGCCGAGTCATCAAAGACTCGAGGTCTTGGGGCATCTCCGCTTGGGGCCAGAGTTCAGCATCCACTCGGACCATAGCCGCCTTCAGCTGAGCCGGGTAGTCGACTGTACCGTCCAAGCGCGATTCCAGCCGAAGCAAGTTCATCGCGACTTCATCTTTCATGGGGAAGTTGATAGGGTCGACACCTGTCTCGACCCGTCCGGTTTCGGCCTCGAAGTCCCAACAGAGTTCTGTTCCACCACAACGAACAATGAATGAGTCGACGGTATTGAAAATCCCAGTCGACGTCTGTTATCTAACTGAGTAGACATACCTTCCAGCTTCAGGACAAGCTTTGCCACGAGTTGTTCCAGATGAGACTCTAGCTTGCCGGCCTTGGTCTTGAGGCCCTCGACTTCAACGGCCAAACTCTCCTTGTCCTTCTTCAGCTGCTCGACTTCATGATTGGCGTCCGAGACAGCCGTCTTCAATGTTGCATTCTCATCCTCCAACTTGCTGACCAAAGCCAGCTTTTTGTCCGCAAGCTTCGTCTTCTCGCGTGCTTCCTTTTGAGAAGCCGCCAGGTCCAGATCCTTCTGCTCCAGAGCTTCCTTCATCCTCTCTAAAGAAACAACACTCTTCAGACGAGACTGAAGTTGGCGATTTTCACTACGCACATCTGCTCGTGTGAATTCACTCGGTTCAAAGAGACTGAAAGAAAAGCCAACACCAAGCATAAAGCTACAAAGCAGACGAGGTGGTCGAGTGATTACCTCCCATGATGGTTGTTTCTTCTTGAGCTTTCTTCAGGTTCTTCTTTGCAAGTTCGAGGTCAAGTTCAACACTGATATGCTTCTTCTTCAAGTCAGTGAGCCGAGCTCCAAGATCACAAGACCTCTGCAGCCAGAAAGACAGACATGTTAGTCGACGCATACAGTGAAAGAAAATGTTTACTCTAAGACTACTGCCGAATCAAACATTCAACAGTAGTCTCGGGGACTACACCTAGTGGGTGCACTAAGCGTGCCCCCACTGGATCAGATCAGTACTCAGCAAGGAGTTCAAAAAAAAGGATCAGACCTCAGTCGACTGCCAGCAGCCAACCGTGGTCTCGGGGACTACACCCAATGGGTGCACTCGACATGCCCCCACTGATTCGGAAAATGCAAAATTGGAGTTTACTCGAGTTCCAAATAGGAGAACACGCAGTGGGTGACTAGATATAAAGCAACGTTCAAAAGCTCAGTCGGAAGTTTACTGACCTGTACATTGGTCTGAAGAGCAGTGCTGGCATTGTAGGCTATCTGGATAGCTTGATGCATCACTTTCACTTGCTCCATGACAAGATTCGCCTGGCGAAGAGCTTCCCTAGTGGCACTCGAAGAGTCATCGGAGTTTGATATGTAGCAAAGAGAGATGGCTCCGGAGGGACCAAAGTAGTGGCTGGGTCAGACGAGTGGAGTTGTGCCGGTGCAGCAGGCGTTTGTGCAGTCGACCCCGACGGACGATCAGTCGTCAACGGGTCAGCAAACATGACTTTGCTCCGAGCCATCGTCTCAGGTGCCGGTGTCGACTGAGGAATTTGGACTTTGAGTCTCCTCCTGCTCGACCCTCCACTCCTCTTCTTCCTCTCCTGTAGAGTCTCTTCCTCTTCTTCATCATCGGGAAGCACAACGATATCTTGTAGAGCCACACAAGAAGAGAAGCACCAAATTTTCAGTCAGTCGACCACCCATTCAGTTAAACAGAACTGAGTTGAATGGACTTACCAGCTCATGAGGTGGCTTCTTCATCTTCTGGTGCCTTATCAACATCCATGTCAGTGGCAGCAGAGGCGGGGCTGAAAGCACACAAGAATTAGTCAGTCGGATCGAGAAAACATTCAGTCGACTTACAGAAACGCAAACAAGATACCTACCCTGAGGCAATGGGGACATCCATCTTGATTCGCGGCAGCTCTTTCGAGTCTTGGAGGGAGCAACCTTTGGCTGCTTAGCCACCTTCTCCGTCGGCTCCGGAGTCGACGTCCGAGTGCGCTTCTGGGTGGTGGCGCTTGGAGCCGCACTCTTCACACGACCTCCAGATGGATCGTGTTGCTGCTTGGATCGACGCTCAGAGCGCGGCGGCGAGTAAACCTCTTCCTCTTCGTCTGACTCCTTGCTCTCCTCATCCTCCTCTCCTGGAGACTCCCATTCGCCACTCTCCTCCATGCTGCCCTCCCCCTCCTGGTCCTGCACCAAGGCCTGTTCGCCGTTGGGCATTGAGTACATCTCAGTGAATACCTGCAAAGCAAATCGGTCAAAACAAGAATTGGCCAACGCCGAGTACAGTCGGAACGCAAACGGAAATCAGTCGAAACGGAGAATATACCTTGTCGGGTGGGTTGTCACTTCCGAAAGGGACAACCCGCCTGGATCCTCTGGGGTTATCTTAATTGCCCGTCATACCCTTCAACCACAAGGCCACGGTGTCGAGCGGCACTTCCTCTGGATGGACCCGAGTGGTGTCGCCTGGACCAGAATACAACCACATCGGGTGGTTGTGGGCCTGGAGAGGTTGGATCCGTCGAGAGAGGAACACCTCCAGCAAGTCCAAGCCAGTGACTCCATCGTTGATGAGTTGGACCACTCGGTCCACTAACATCCTCGTCTCCACGGTCTCGGCGGCGGTGACCTTCAATGGAGCAGGAGTCTGGACACGGTCGAATGAAAAAGGAGGAACACCGGTCGACTGACCTGGAGTCGCAATGTCCTGGCGGTAAAACCAGGACGACTGCCAGCCCCTGACAGATTCGGGAAGGGTCACAGCAGGGAAAGCACTCCTATTCCTCTTTAGGATACCCAAACCCCCGCACATCTGGATCACATGGGTTTTCGAGTCACTCGACTTCGCCTTCTTAACCGACTAGGAACGAATAGTGAAGATGTGTTTGAAGAGACCCCAGTGCGGTCGGCATCCTAAAAAATTCTCGCACATCGACACGAATGTGGCTAGGTACGTGATGGTATTGGGGGAAAAGTGGTGGAGCTGTGCCCCGAAAAAGTTCAAGAACCCACGGAAGAAAGGGTGCGGAGGAAGCGAGAAGCCCCGGTCGACATGTGTGGCGAGCAAAACACACTCACCCGATCGAGGATGTGGCTCCGTCTCTCCCTTCGGCAGCCTAGCCTCCCCCACCGCGATCAGCCCGGACTCCTCCAGCTCGGTCAGATCCTCCTGCCGAATCGAAGACCAGATCCAATCGCCTTGGATCCAGCCCGGCGGTAACCCCGAGCGCGATGACGATCCACGGCTTGGTTTCTTGCCCTTCGCCGCCCCCGTCGCCTTCTTGGCGTGCTCTAGCGCCGCAGTCTTGTCCTTCACCATGGTGGGGAAGCGGTGGCGTTGGAGGCGGAGGCACTGGGTACAACGGAGGAGCAGAGGAAGAAAAAGAAGAGGCATGCGTGCACAGTGCAAACACCCCGGTCCCGTCGCCTTATAAAGGCTCACTTCCGAGTGACTGACGCGTGGGGCCGGGCAATCCCGTCAAATCCTGCTACAGTTGCGCGCAGCGAATGTGGCAAAAAAGGCGGCACAATAATCGAGGCGTCTCGGCTCGTCCGGGTCCCCCTTTTACGGTGCCCTCCTACCCGCGCGCGCCTCCGAAATTTTGTATCCCGCGGAATCCAGGATTCCCTGCAGGCAATCGCGCCCGAGATCTCACGCTCCCACACGACACTCGAGGCATGAGGCCACCAGTTCAGTCGACGACTTTCTGAATGGATCAAGGCAACCGAGTTGACTCCGAAGTATCAACGCATGTGTTTAGTCCAACAAGAAACACTCGCGGAGACACGAAACACAGGACAGGTCCAACGTTGTCTTACTTTCTGCTCACACCTTAATCCATTCGGGGGCTACTGACGAGGATACAGACCTGGGGTAGGGTCATAGGCTCGACCCATATGTCCTACCCAAGGTCCCTACCCTGGAAGATGAAAAGACCAAGAGTCAACAGAAGAGCACCAATCTCATACGTCGAGTGCAATCCACTCGATGGTCACATCACTCGATGGTCGTTACCTATCGTCACTCGACCACAAGGAGGATCACTCGACCATATCGAAGACCAGTAGTCAGGAGAGCACACAACGGCCAGATATTTACCCCTTAGTCTTCATGAGCATTAAGAGTACTTAATGCTGGCGTTACCAGTAACGCCCCTACTTTATGTACATTAGTTCCCTTGTAATGGAGGTAGGCAGGGGTCCTAGCGCACTCTATATAAGCCACCTCCCTCCTCTGGCACAAGGGTTCGCACCCTCTGTAATCCAACCCATACAATCCCATCGACCGCCTCCAGGCACCGAGACGTAGGGCTATTACTTCCTCCGAGAAGGGCCTGAACTCGTAAACATCGGGTGTACACCTTCACCATAGCTAGGATCTTGCCTCTCCATACCTACCCCCCTTTCTACTGTCAGACTTAGAACCACGACAGGCGGCGCCCCCCTTTCCTTCTTCCTCACCCTCTCCTTCCTTCCCCCTCTCTCCCTTTTGGTGGAAACCTACTATGACTTGGAGTCCTAGTAGGATTCCCCTCTTGGGGGGGCACCAAGGAGGGCCGGCCGGCCTCCTCCCTTGCTCCTTTATATACGGGGGCAGGGGGCACCCCAAGACACACAAGTTGATTGTTTAGCCGTGTGCGGTGCCCCCTCCACCATGTTCCACCTCGGTCATATCGTCGTAGTGCTTAGGCAAAGCCCTATGTCGGTAACTTCATCAACACCTTCACCACGCCGTCGTGCTGACGGAACTCTCCCTCGACCTCAGCTGGATCTAGAGTTCGTGGGACGTCACCGAGCTGAACATGTGCAGATTGTGGAGGTGCCATACGTTCGGTGCTAGGATCGGTTGGATCACGAAGACGTATGACTACATCAACCGCGTTGTCATAACGCTTACGCTTTCGGTCTACGAGGGTACGTAAACAACACTCTCCCCTCTCGTTGCTATGAATCACATAGATAGATCTTGCATGTTCGTAGGAAATTTCTTGAAATTACTGTGTTCCCCAATATTATGCACTTACGCTCATTCTAAATGACCCACGTCACCGGCATGGTAATCGATGTCTTCGCTTTTCAGTCGGCATCGCCCACGACGCTCGTGCTCGCCCACCACGCGTGAACAGAACAAGTGCCATGCAGAGGTGTCCATGTCGTGGATGCGGAATTTCTGAATAACCAGATTCCAAAGCCTGATAATGAAGTGGCATCTGAAGAAAAGATGGGGACCACATTCCTGCACCCCCCTGCACAAGGGGCAAGGGCCATAGTTTGGCCAACCTCGCTTATCTAATCTATCGGCAGTCCAGATCCTATCTTGAAGCGCGAGCCAAGCAAAGAACTTGACTTTAGGTGGGGCCCAAGCCTTCCACGCCAATAGGTCCATGGGGGAGAGGACCAAGCCCAAGAATTGCGCCCTGTAAGCAGAGGCTGCGGAGTAGTGCCCAGATTTTGTGTGCTTCCATAGAATGTCATCCTCAGCAAACTCATCAAGGTGCACCTCATGCAGTAGCATCCAAAGGTTGAAGAATTGTGTGACATGCTCGATGGAAACCGATGCGGACGGTCTGATTTTGAGTATCCATGCGTTTTCCTTGAGGGCCTCACGTACCTTCCAGTGCTTCCGGGAGGAAGCCTCGTAAATGAGCGGAGCAATGTCTTTGGGCTTGCGTCCAAGAAGCCAAGGGGAGTCCCAAAAAGGAGTCCTTGCACCATTCCCGACCGTGATGGTGGTAGAGGCATAGAAAAAGTTGAGGTCTTCCTCATCACACGGGTTCCCTCTCCTGACCCACAACTTTGTGGGCTCCTTCCACTCTTACCAAGGCCACCGCAAACGCATGGTCCGTGTGAACTTGTTGGTGTTGAGGACTCCAAGTCCACCATAGGCAAGCGGCCAACTGACAATGTCCCAATTGACCTTGCATTTGCTCCGGTTGTCTTATCCGGCCATGACCATAGGAAGGCCCGCTCAAGCTTGTCGGTGTTTCGCAGGATGATGGGTTGTATGACAAGCGGCGTGATGAAGTAGATCACTTGGGAAGCGAGAACCGACTTGACAAGTGCCGCACGCCCAATGGTGGTGATGTTTTGACCCTCATATGTTGTCAATCTGATTGCCACCTTATCCACAAGAAATTGCAGGTCAGCGAGCTTCAGCTTCCACACAGAGAGCGGGAGTCCCAAATAACGGAGCGGAAAGGAAGCCCTAATAGCTGGTAGCCCTTGAGTGATGCGGCCCAAGTCGAGGTTGCTGCACCGAATGGGAACCCGAGGTTGCTGCACCGAATGGGAACCATCGAGCTCTTATGAAAGTTAGTGCACAAGCCGGTGACTTCACCAAAACCTCTTAGAATGGCCGTCAGGGTGTCCACATCTCTTTTGATCGGCGCTACAAACACAGCCGCGTCATCCGCACAGAGAGAGGTTCGCACCATGACCCCTCTCCCTCGAATCTTGTGCGGTAGGCCCTTCCTTGTCACCACGTCGGAGATTTGCTAAAACGGGTCAATAGTTATGACAAAAAGGAGGGGAGGATGGGGCTGTGTTGTTATTGGTGTCGATGATCCGGTTGTGTTGTTATTTGTGCCGAGATCTTGTTAGCGGTCAGGTCACTCCGCTGTGCGCTAGCTTTGTAAATTCTAATCTACTACTCCCATTAATCAGACAAATCTTGCCTCATTGAAAAAAAGCTTTTATGAACTTTTCACACTGGCGTTAACCAAGGATCCAGGAATTCAGAGCAGTTGTCCGACACTCTGGTTCATGTTCTAGGCATATTTGGGTTGAGGTTTTTGGCTCAGATGATCGTAGTCATAGCGCAAACACGTTTCAGCTGCTATAGAGTAATCTTCTGTGTAAAAAACGCTCTTATATTACAGGACAGAGGAAGTAGCAAACCTGCCACTTCATGACAAGAAGTATGCGTAGTAATTAGATTGTGAAACTGTGATGTCCTGAAAGCAGCTATTTACAGATAAGCTTCTGTTGCAACGAACAAACAAAATTCAGTTTAGTCCTGGACTGGCGGCGCCACAACATAGCCCGAGTGCCTGACAGCAGAACTACAGAACTAAAACACAGAGCTGCAAGGGCACCTCCGCAAGCTTTACAGATGTTTCTGTGGTCAAATAGTGATTATGATCAGCAGAAACAAAACTATATTTCAGCACAGCTCACCGGTGGATCATCTCCAGAAACAACTATATTTCAGCACAGCTCACCGGTGGATCATCTCCAGAAACAAAACTATACTTCAATAAAGCTCACTGGTGGATCATCTCCGCAGGTTATTATACACAGCAGAAAGAAGGCTTATATGTCCACATTCATCCAACACAACACATAAATGAAAAAGAAGACAACCAAATGGGCAGGACAACACGATGCTGCATACTGCGTGTAGTGTTAATATCATCCTTCTTTGTTAACATCACCATGTGGATTGAAGTACATACCGATCCAGAGGAGACAAATCCAAGTGGATGCTGAGTATTCTTTCGTACAATACAATATTTTACCCGCTATACCTTGATACAAGATGGGACTCCCAAACCAAATCAAAAGAAAGAAAGTGTTAGAAAACACGAAAAACCCTCACTGTATGAACCAGGATATAAGACTTCTACAGCATTTTCATAGTTAGAGAATCAGGTGGCGTGATAGGACAGCGTGTATCGGATCTAAGCAGAACGAGAATCAGAGAATATGCACGTATTAATCAGCCTTGGTCTGCTCTACTGGTTTGACTGGCCGGGACTCAAACCCTCCTCCTTTCCGGTGCTCGAGAGAGTATGGCATGTATGTCCCGAGTATCTTGTCCCAGAGGACAAAGAAAGGTTGCGAAAAGTTGTATTTGTTGCCATAGAGCTGGTGGTGGATGTCATGGTAAGCAGTGTTGTTGTTGAACAACGCATGGAGGATGTTACCGGGAAGCCACAGCCCGCAGTGGTCATCCACTGTCTTGATGGTCGCAAACGAGAAAAAGAATATGGATGTTCGTGGAGTCATACCAGAGAGGAGAAATGAGAGAGCACCGCCGATGGTGTCCAGAATAAGGCCCTCGAGAGGATGATTGTAAAGAGCCCCGAAGGAATAAGGGACTACAAGAGTGTGGTGCTTGGAATGGATGTGCTTATACAGAAACTTGTTGATGTGCATGTATCTGTGCATGAAGTACTGCCATGTGTCCATGACAAACATCGCGATGATAAATTGCAGCACTATCACCACAGCAGAAGGCTGCTTCGGTGCAATACCACTCTCATCGCCAATAACCTGCAGTTCATGAAAATTTAACCATTTTAGTAACTTGTGTATAATGAAGCTATCAGGTAAACTACACAAGAATTTTAAAGGCCTGGTATTACTTCAAAAAACTGCTCGTTAAATTGGGCATTCCTGCAAATCAAATTTTCCCCATGAGAAGCTATGTTGTTATACTTTCAGTCAACATAAAGTGTAGCTTGTGGTACATCAATTTTGGGGTTTGTAACATGTTGTATGCTATTGTACAAATATACAACTGCTTCTCAGCAGCAATACTAGAATCAGCTCCTCGCTACTATTTCAGAGGGTCAGGTTTCTTTGTTAGCAACGGTCAGTTTCTTATCTTCCATGGCAAGTATAAACGCAAAATCGTAAGGCTGAGCAACTCTCCAGAAACCAAACTGCAGTTATAAGCATGGAATGCTGATTTCCTTTCCTTAATATTTCATTTCATCACAGATAGCCAGGTCCCAAAATTTGCTCTATGTGGAATGCGGTAGTTACATGCCAAAACAATCCAAGACAACGACGTCGTAAGCCACTCACTTTAGCTCCGAATCAGGATAGCTTATCAAGCGTCTCTCTATCTACTAGTGCCATTTATGGAAGAGGCAAAGAGAAAAGGCACTTTGCAGCTCAAAATCATGGTTACCAATACAGCAAAGGCCTTAAAAATCATTGTTGCCACTACAGCAAAGGCCAAAGCTACGTATTCAGGTGGTCTATCTGCAAACCAGAAGGAATATAGACAGGAAAGGGCGAGGAGGATTACCGCGAAGAGCGTGAGCGCGACGACGACCTGGAAGGCCTGCTGGACGAGGACGCCCCTGACGACGGCGCCCCTGGAGACGACGTTCCTGGCGGCCTCCTCGCCCCTGGGGTGCAGGCGGTACGAGTCGAGGCGCTCCACGCCGTCCAGCGCGACGTAGAGCCCCGAGTAGAGCCAGTAGACGGCGATCGGCACGAACGTGCCGAGCAGCTCGTCCGACACCCCAATCGGCATCCCGCCTCCCTCCCTCGCGGGCCCCAGCCCCTCCCGAATCCCCGGCGAGACGAGGCGACGGAGGAAATGCGCGCGCGCGCGCGCGAGGCTTCTTCCGCCCGACGCCCGTGGACGCCGCGCGGATTCGGAGGCGGGGGGCGGCGGGATTGGGGGCAGGCGGCCCGGATCTCTCCGACGGAGAGGGGGGAGCTTTGGGGTTGGAGGACTTTTCAGCGGAGGCTGGCGGCTGCGCTGGAGGGAGGCGGGTGGGAGGGAGAGGGGAGGCTGGAATATAGGCGCGGTGGCCAGGCGGGCGGGCGGGGCCCGGCCGTCGCCGTCGGTCCGTGCGACGACAGGGAGGGAGGGGGGAGGAGACGAGGGGACGGGCGCTGGCCGCATCCCGCAGCGGGGCCGGAGGTTATCAAACGGCCCGCGCGAGCGAGCGAGCGCGTACGTGTACGCCACCGTGTGGATCCACGGCCCCAACGGTGATGGTGTGGCGTACGGGTGTACCCCTCAGCCCTCACGGGAAGTTTCTCTGGATTTTCGCGTCAAAAATCGTGTACAGGTAGATTTTTCTTCCTCCCAGCGTGGAGCGGTAGCCCGAGCTAGTCCCTTCCTTTTCGCCGGCGTTGATCTTTTGACTCCTCCGCTGGCTTTACCCGGCCGGCCAGGCTATGTGCTCGAGACCCTGATGAGCTATAGAAGATTCCCTCCCTCCTGCCTGGAGGACTTGACCAGGAATTACGCCCTCCGTTTCTAAATATAAGTTTTTTTAGAGATTTCAATATAGACCACATAAGAAGCAAAATGAGTGAATCTACACTCTAAAATACATCCATATATATGTAGCGTATATTAGAATATCTAGAAAGACATGCTATATTTAGGAACGAAGGGAGTATTAAACTTCGAAGAAGATGAAATCTACCGAGTTTCTACGCACTACCAACTACCGAGATTCATCACATCACAAAGTAGACCATACCGATTTGCTACGCACTACCAACTACCGAGATTCATCACAAAACAGACCACACTTGCAAGACCACGGCAGCACTTGTCAGGAAAGTCACTTGTTTAACAGCGAACGACACGTTCCAGCACCACACTTGTGGCAAACGACACGTTCCAGTACCACACTTGTGGCAAACGACATCCAAGTCAGGTATCCAACAAACGACTACAGTATGTATCAGAAGACGACGCTAGCTACACCACCAACCAGCGAATCATGCTGGTCAGGACCGATTTCAGAGCAGCCGCTGTAGCGATCATCTGTACGCCGGTGCTCCGGCGAACGAGTAGAGGGAGGACACCGGCACCCTTGAAGCAGCAGGCCCCTGGAGGTTTGCCGGGTAAGCAGCGGGCCTGGCCGCGTAGGACGGGTCCTGAGCGGCTGGGTAAGCAGCACCACGGTAGATCTCGTCAGCGTAGCTGGGGTGCGCGGCTACCTCCTGTGGCGGCAGCCTGTAGTCTCTTGGAAGGAATGGATCCACCCTGCTAGCGGGATCACCTGGAGCCCTGGGAGCAGAATTGTAGTTCAACAAGGTCAGAATTCATCAAGCATCCGAGCATATCTACTCCTTTCGTAAAGAAATATAAGAGCGTTTCTTATATTTCTTTACGGAGGGAGTACATGATTAGCTAACAATTAAATCAAAACATTTTTTGTTGTAATGCACGGTTTACACTTGTACAAGACCGCAATCATCAAGACAACATGATATAAACCTTAAAGCAGGCTCGGTGTTATTTCCACAGATGTCAAAAACACATTCAACTACATCTTGAAATATTAATACTCCCTCTGTTCCTAAATATAATTTGTTGGGGGAGTGTAAACTGAACTCCCCCAGTGACTTATATTTCGGAACAGATGTAATACATGTCAATTTTGCTTTTTGTTCCTAAATGTTTTAGTCTGTTCATAATTAATTGCCTAACAAATACTGTACGCAAATTCTAGAATCATGATGGAAAGGTTCTGACATGAGGCTAAACTTCTTTCTAAAAAGAGAAAATTGAGGACCATGAGCATGTAAAATGAAGTGCCAGTAAGGTCCCTAAATTGTAGGGGCCTCCAGTGCAGTAACCCTTTCCTTGATGGGTCAGACAAACTTTTGGAAAGAATGAACAAGTCTCCTAGATTCAATAGTTCTTTTCTTCTGAAATGAAATCCCAGATTCTCATAAAACAGCCTTTACTAGGGTAATTATCACTCTTATATGAATCAAAATAGTCTACAGTTATCAATCATATATCTTTTAGAAAGAGGTGAATTGGTTAGCTATCTTACACTCAGCGCCAAACTAAAGAATCCACAGAAACAACCCATTGAACGAATAGTTGGTGGGAGAAATTCTGCATTCAGAGAGTAACAAAGTGCCCCGCTAAAGGATTACAAAAGAATTACGACCTTCTAATAATTTCATAATTAAACATCAATTTCAAACATACTTTCATAAAATGGACGAAAATATGGTGAAAAGCTATGTTCCCTGCTCATAATTCAATTAGGAAGCAACCAAAAAATTGTACTATTAAATTGACTGCCATGCTTGAAAATATATTAATTAAAAATATTTTCTGTTATAATAAATGAAATTAGCACACAATTACAATATACGAACATAAGATAATGACCACTCACCTTTCATAAATGACATTAGCTTGATGTGGATGGTAAGAACCATGAGGAGCAGGAGCAACATGATAGTATGTAGGTGGCTGAACTTCTTCAACAAACTGTGGGCGTCGAATTTCCTCAACATGGAGTGATGGCCTTCTTTCTTCATAATCATAGGCTAATCTCCTTCCTTCAACAAATTGTGGGTGTTGCATTTCTTCATGATGTCGTGGCAGCCGCCTTTCTTCATAATCATATGGCTGTCGCCTTTCTTCAACATAGTGAGGCATGCGCCCCTCAACACGGTTTGTCCGACGAACTTCTTGAACATGTTGGGAAGATGGCCGATGTATGTTAACTGGCTTGTATAGTGCTAGTAGCTTACGGACCTACAAAATAGAACCATAAATTACATCATGAACATGCAAAATGTTATTTTAGTTTTATTTCAGTTTTGGATACATTTCAAATTACACAATTTAGAATAATTGTCATGGCTTACTTGTCTAGAATTGAGCTCTTGGGTGAATTTTCCCTTTGAATTGTAGTTCTCCTTAATGGCATGCTTGAAACTACTCTCAGGAAGCGGAAGACAATCTTTATCAATCCTGAATTTGACCTGCATCAAGCGCACAAATTAGTTAAAACAATAAACTGTCCTTAGTATCATCTCCATTGACCTATCATTCATCTTCATGAAAGATGAAAACAATGCTAAAAGAAGCTCCATGTTAGCTTTCCAAGTCTAAAACATCCCACACTAAATGGATATATAGAAGATATTAAAAGAACCAAGATCACCATAGATTTTGGCAAACACAAAATATAACAATGCAAATTAATCAACATGGGATATAAAGAGAAATTAGAATTCCACGGCAAACATAGGGTGTGTTTTGGTGACAAAACCAACCATACCAACCTTTTTGGTCATAGCCAAAATTTTGGCTCTTGCTTGGATGGTTGCCAAATATTTTGGAATGTCCAAGTGCTCTAGTCAACTCTAGTCCAATTTTTTTTTGCCAAAATTGGCCAAAACACGGGCAACCAAAACCTTAGCCAATATTTTGGCTAGCAAACTTTTGGTGATGTTGGGCTCAAACCAAACACACCCATAGCTCTATTATAGAGATCTGTGCATAATATTGCTTTCACAAGGGATTATAGATGATCAGTACTGTTTGCATAATATTGCTTTCACAAGGGATTATAGATGATCAGTAGTGTTTGCATACGCATGTTCCAATACCATTTTACTCGCTCCCTCCACACAATTAATCCTTGCCATCTACCAGTACTCAGAATTAATATGTTTCGCTAGGTATATCATTACAAACATGGGTGTAAGCGTGTAAGGTCATCCGCCGATTTTTCTTCTGAAGGTCAGACAAACTATTGAGCTAATTACCAAAAAAGATTAGGCCAGAAACTCAAAGATGAACAGCTATTTCTTTCTACTTAGCCTGAGATCACCATTAATTTGGTTACTGTGCAAAGTGCAACACATATAACTTCTTAACAGAAATCAACACACTTTGAAGGGAACAAATGGTTTACTTTGCCTCTATTAATTAAAAATAGTTCGGACATGTGGCATTCTCTCATGAAAAGATCATGTGTGTTTCCTAACTTGATCAGAGGTGTTCTATCTACCATCATTTCAAGAAGACTTCCACCTCACCCTTTGCCACGTAACATCATGTATGCTAGGATGTGCTCCAATATACCACGACCTTTGCACCCTGTGCTACTTTAGCAAATACTTACTGACGCAACAAATGACAACTCCCACATGATCAATGCTAGACCGCCATGGACATTTAATGATCAAGGAAACTAAAATAAGAATTAGTGCTCACTAGTAACCATTCCGATTCATTATGAAAAAAATTTAAAGCACAAGCCTTGTAAGGAAATATAGATTTAGCAAAAATAACTATTTTAAGTTTAATGACGTAGAAAGTTGCCAAGCGAGACAAGAAAAATATGTCGTTTTCACTTCAATAAGCATACACGCATATCCAAACTTCGAGTTTGCATGCCATCGAACTCACATGAATTTCAACACATAACTAATGAGCCTTCTCAAAGGATCAATCAGAAAACCCTATCAGGCCATTGTCTGCGGTATTAACTTGTGAGGCTTTTTACATACCCTAACCATACGATTTAGCACACAATACCTTCAGGACAGGTGATATACCTCTACTACCATAAGAATGGACCATACACACACAAACAATGACCAAGAATTACCTGAGCAGGGAATTTCCCATTGAACGCACGTCGCACAAGATCCATCCCTCCTCTTGCCGTTGCCTTGTACACCCCATAGAGAAGCTTCAGGTCAAAGTCATACAGGAACAGCTTCGCCCCTGGTCGGATCTTCTCCACCACATCTATCTTCCCCTTGGGCAAGCCAAACACACTGTTCTGGAAGCACTCCGGCTTCGTCTTTGCGCTGCACATGAAGATAAACCCAGCACTGCCCCTCTCCTCCCCCACTGCATCGTCCTTCTTCTCCTTCTCCTCCACCTTCGGGTTCACCCTCCCCTGTCCTTCCCCCTTCGCCCTCCCCCTCATCTTATCCTTCCTGCCCCTCTTCCTGTCAGCACTGCTGTTCCCACTGCCCATCTTACTGCCATCACCCTTGTTCTCGGCGACGGACTTACTGCCATCACCCTTGTTCTCGGCGACGGACTTATCGCCATCACCGTTGGCCTTGGCGACGGACTTATCGCCATCACCGTTGGCCTTGGCGACCATCTTCCCATCAGCGCCGCCGTTCTCGGCGACCACAAGGGCGGCCGAAGCCCCGACGTCGGCCGGAGCGGGAACCACCGGCGTGGGCCCCGAAGCAGGTGCGTCGGCGGAGGCCGCGACTGCAGCGGCGGCGGCCGCCTTCTTCTTCTCCGGATCGGCCTTCTTCTTCTTATACACCCTCTTGCGCCTGGCCGATCCGGGGGCGGACTTGGACGGCGGCGTCGGCGCGGAGGCGGACGCGGCGCCCTTGCCCTTGCCCTTGGCGCTCGGTGTGGTGGGCGCCTCCTTCACCATGGCTGATTGGAGCGGCCAGATCAGGGAAAAATTGCCACGAAAATTCAGAAAAACTTTGCTGAATCTACTCGTAAAAAAATCGAACTGAGCTGCGCTGAATCTACTCGCGAAAACCGAACTGAGCGGCGCTGAATCTACTCGCAAAGATCGAACTGAGTACGGGCACGGGCTAGGCAATCGCTCGGCTCGATCTCGTCGATCGGTAGGGCTTGCGACCGGCTACGATGCAGGGAGAATTGAGGAAGTGGTAACTGAAATCCAGGTCTGGATGACGGAGGCGAGGAGCGGGTGCGCGTACCTTCGGTAGCGAGAAAGGGGAAGACTGTCAGGGGATGTCACGGCGGGCCTGATGTGGCCTCCGCTGCGTCAGGGGTGGGGGTTTATAGGTGTGGGGAGACAGGGAGGGGAGTCGATGGACATCCGGTGCGGACTGCGGACCCCAACAAATCCTTTGCCGGTTCAACGCTTTTCGACCCTACAGCCGGCTCGACTGTCTGGATCAAACGCCGTGGAGGAAATATAGGCAGTATTTTTCACGGTCTATTTTATGCCCGATTGGGTAAACATGCCCACTTTCCGAAAAAAGGACACACACACTCGTCCTAGTAGCACGTCTCGTTCTCTTTCTTGTGGCAAGGAGCCAGGACCTGTGGATCCTTATACTATTGCAACTTAACAACCTTTATGCAGTATATTCAACAATCAAATCAAATGGATTCGTAAGGAAAAGACTACGGATCCTGGCTCCCGCAGCTTAAACATGGCGACGCACTGTTCTTGACGTTTGTTAGTGGTGCGCACGTACGACTTCACTTCTATGAGTTTTGATGACGATAAATGGTTTAATGAAAACAGTTATCTATGAAACATGATGTCTTGACCCGCAAAAAAAAAACATGATGTCTTTATGCGTAGTGTTGTTCCTGCTCATGAGTCTTAAATGTGTGCCGGTAGTGCGCACGTACAGCTTCCCTTTTTCTGAGCTTTGTGGAAAATAACGGTTTAGATTGGACGGTTACCGGTGGAACAAGTTGCCTTTATCTGTCACGCCTTCATTGCTCTTGAGTTTTGACCGTTTGTTGGTGGTCTTATGTACGGCTTCTTCTTTATGATCTTTGTTTAGAGTAAACAGTTTGATTATAATGGTCATGATGCCTATATCTAGTAGCGTAAAGCTTATAAATATAGCAATGTCAACAACATTTCCTAGGGCCAAAGTTTAATGACAGAGATACTCATTTGATCGCTTATTATTAGTGTGACCGTATGTTTTTTCAATGTAAACTTCATCTACTCCTATATGGAAATTTAAGGTGAGATGGACAATTTTGCAAAATCAAGGCAGCACACGTATGCAAGGCAACCCTTATAATTTTCTCCAAAACCATTCAATTAATGTATTAACTCTTCAGCTCCCATGCAATCCGTTAACCAACGAGCACGTATGCCGCCAATCTTCGTGAAAGCTAACCATCTGATGGTCGCACTGAGGCGAACTAGCGCGACGCAATCGCTATCGTCGGATCAGGGCGCGAAGATCATGCGGTCTGTAATACGCCAACTGGCATAGATGTATTGACTCTTCAGCTCCCATGTAATCCACTAACCGACGAGCAACTATGCCGCCAACCTCCATGAAAGCTAACCATTTGACGATCGCACTGGGGCGAACTGGCGCAACACAGTCGCTACCGTTAGATCGGGGTGTGAGATCACGCGGTCCGTAGTCTGCCAGTTGGCATAGATCAGTTAGGAAGAAGGGGAAATTGCAAATTCACCATGGTTATCCTCTCGTTGGGAGAGGCCATTTCCAAGAGGAGTTGCCATGTTCGTTCAAATCCCCACATGTCTCCTGGATAGCTACTTCCTCGCCTCCCCCGTCGTGTGATGGTCTCAGTTGCGACTGCTGGCCGACGCGACTGATCTTGCTGCCCCGCGGGTGATCTCGGTTTTGGTGGATGCTCACTATCAAGCTCGACCATGTCTAGGGGCAATCGACCCCTCCATCCCCCGGTTATGGTAGGAGTGTGATGCGTCAAATTGCCACCTTCATCTCCGTCGCGTTCTGGAGTCTGCTTGTGTTGGTCATTGTCGCTCCCTTGTCTCCTCTAGTCTTCGTCGTGGGTTGTGTGCCATTAGCATCTGACTCCGCCATGACTACTTGTTGTCATGGTTGACCTCGTTACTCGTGCTTGATGTGGGTTTTCGCACCTGCTCACCACCGAGCTTGACCTAGGCTACGATTGCTCGATCCTTCCATTCAACAGTTGCTATAGGGGTCCATTACGTGTGGTCACCATCGCCATCTCTGTCGCGCTATGGAATCTACCGGTGCTACTTGACGTCGCTTCCCTCATCTTCTCTTCATTTCTTTCGCAAAGAGTGGCACGCGTGACACCCACCAGCGAGTTGATGGACATCCGGTGCGGACTGCGGACCCCAACAAATCCTTTGCCGGTTCAACGCTTTTTGACCCTACAGCCGGCTCGACTGTCTGGATCAAACGCCGTGGAGGAAATATAGGCAGTATTTTTCACGGTCTATTTTATGCCCGATTGGGTAAACATGCCCACTTTCCGAAAAAGGACACACACACTCGTCCTAGTAGCACGTCTCGTTCTCTTTCTTGTGGCAAGGAGCCAGGATCTGTGGATCCTTATACTATTGCTACTTAACAACCTTTATGCAGTATATTTAACAATCAAATCAAATGGATTCGTAAGGAAAAGACTACGGATCCTGGCTCCCGCAGCTTAAACATGGCGACGCACTGTTCTTGACGTTTGTTAGTGGTGTGCACGTACGACTTCACTTCTATGAGTTTTGATCACGATAAATGGTTTAATGAAAACAGTTATCTGTGAAACATGATGTCTTGACCTGCAAAAAAAAACATGATGTCTTTATGCGTAGTGCTGTTCCTGCTCATGAGTCTTAAATGTGTGCCGGTAGTGCGCACGTACGGCTTCCCTTTTTCTAAGCTTTTTGGAGAATAACGGTTTAGATTGGACGGTTACCGGTGGAACAAGTTGCCTTTACCTGTCACGCCTTCATTGCTCTTGAGTTTTGGCCGTTTGTTGGTGGTCTTATGTACGGCTTCTTCTTTATGATCTTTGTTGGCGTGAGACAGTTTGGTGGTCGCCTGCGCGAGGCAGCATGGCCGCGGGTGGCGACGCAGACGCGAGGTGGCCACCGAGGAGGGGCGGCATGGCAGCTCGGCGAGCGGCAACGGCATGGGCGGCAACATGTTGGTGGACGGCGGCACGAGCGGTGGGTGGCAGCACGATAATCTCAGTCCGCAAACTAACATTAGCATTTTATGGCAAATTCATTAGTGTTACCATGGAAATTTTATTATTGTCAACATGGCAAATCTTTTTATTTAATGATCATGGCAAATTTGGTTACAATATGCACGGAAATTTTCTAATCAAGTTTTCTTCAACTTCATGATTACCTAAGTCCAAAAGGATACCATTACTTTTATGACAAATTCATTTGTGCAGTCATGACAATTTTATTACAATCAAGATGCAAGTTTAAGTTTTTATTTTTATTTTAGGGAAGTATATAATATAGATGCAGTAAGTAGGGGAAACTAGGTAGCAGATAAGCTAGTTGGGCCTGATCCTTTTCATGGTTGTAATAAAAATAAAAACTATAAACAAGGCAACTAGTTTTTTTTTAAAACTTCCTATATATTCCTCTTTAATCATGGTAGTACAACGTGTTGGGGAACGTAGTAATTCAAAATTTTCCTACGATCACGCAAGATCTATCTAGGAGATGCATAGCAACGAGACAGGAGAGTGTGTCCACGTACCCTCGTAGACCAAAAGCGGAAGCGTTTAGTAACGCGGATGATGTAGTCGAACGTCTTCACGATCCAACCGATCCAAGTACCGAACGTACGGCACCTCTGTGTTCAGCATGATGACGTCCCTCGAGCTCTTGATCTAGTTGAGGACGAGAGAGAGAGTTCCGTCGGCACGACGGCGTGCGATGGTGTTAGTGATGTTACCGGCCCAAGGCTTCGTCTAAGCATTACGACGATATAACCGAGGTGTTAAACTATGGAGGAAGGCACCACACACGGCTAAGAGAACAACTGTTGTGCTTTGGGGTGCCCCCTGCCCCCGTTTATAAAGGAGGGAGGAGGAGGAGGCCAGCCTAGGAGGGGCGTGCCTATAGGGGGAGTCCAACTAGGATTCCCAATCCTAGTTGGAGTCCCGTTCCTTTTTCAAGAGAGGGAGAGAGGGAGAATGAAAGAGGGTGGGGGGGCGCCCTCCTAGTCCAATTCGGACCAGCCATGGGGGGGCCACCATGCGGCCCTCCTCTCCTTTTCCACTAAAGCCCATAAGACCCATTAATCCCCTGGAGGGTTCCGGTAACCTCCCGATACTCCGAAAAATGCCCGAACCTTTCCGAAACCTTTCCGGTGTCCGAACATAGCCTTCTAATATATCAATCTTTATGTATCGACCATTTTGATACTCCTTGTCACGTTCGTGATCTCATCCGGGACTCCGAACAAACTTCGGTCATCAAAAACACATAACTCATAATACAAATCGTCATCGAACGTTAAGCGTGCGGACCCTACGGGTTTGAGAACTATGTAGGCATGATCGAGACACATCTCCGATCAATAGCCCGGAACCTGGATTCTCATATTGGCTCCTACATATTCCACGAAGCTTTGTCGGTCAAACCGCATAACAACATACGTTATTCCGTTTGTTATCGGTATGTTACTTGCCCAAGATTCGATCGTCGGTATCATCATACCTACTTCAATCCCGTTACCAGCAAGTCTCTTTACTCGTTCTGTAATGCTTCATCCCGCAACTAACTCATTAGTCACATTGCTTGCAATGCTTATAGTGATGAGCATTACCGAGAGGGCCCAGAGATATCTCTCCGAAACACAAAGTGATAAATCCTAATCTCGATCTATGCCAACCCAACAAATACCTTTGGAGACACCTGTAGAGCATTTTTATAATCACCCAGTTACGTTGTGATGTTTGATAGCACACAAGGTGTTCCTTCGGTATTCAGGAGTTGCATAATCTCATAGTCTGAGGAACATGTATAAGTCATGAAGAAAGTGAAGGAAATATGCCCTAGAGGCAATAATAAAGTTATTATTTATTTCCTCATATCATGATAAATGTTTATTATTCATGCTAAAATTGTATTAACCGGAAACATGATACATGTGTGAATACATAGACAAACATATAGTCACTAGTATGCCTCTACTTGACTAGCTCATTAATCAAAGATGGTTATGTTTCCTAACCATAGACATGTGTTGTCATTTGATTAATGGGATCACATCATTAGGAGAATGATGTGATTGACATGACCCATTCCGTTAGCCTAGCACTTGATCATTTAGTATATTGCTATTGCTTTCTTCATGACTTATACATGTTCCTGTAACTATGAGATTATGCAACTCCCGTTTACCGGAGGAACACTTTGGGTGCTACCAAACGTCACAACGTAGCTGGGTGATTATAAAGGAGTACTACAGGTGTCTCCAAAGGTACATGTTGGGTTGGCGTATTTCGAGATTCGGTTTTGTCACTCCGATTGTCGGAGAGGTATCTCTGGGCCCTCTCGGTAATGCACATCACTATAAGCCTTGCAAGCAATGTAGCTAATGAGTTAGTTATAGAATGATGCATTACGTAACGAGTAAAGAGACTTGCCGGTAACGAGATTGAACTAGGTATTAGATACCGACGATCGAATCTCGGGCAAGTAACATACCGATGACAAAGGGAACAACGTATGTTGTTATGCGGTTTGACCGATAAAGATCTTCGTAGAATATGTAGGAGCCAATATGAGCATCCAGGTTCCGCTATTGGTTATTGACCGAGAATAGTTCTAGGTCATGTCTACATAGTTCTCGAACCCGTAGGGTCCGCACGCTTAATGTTACGATGACAATTTTATTATGAGTTTATATATTTTGATGTACCGAAGGTTGTTCGGAGTCCCGGTGGTGATCCAGGACATGACGAGGAGTCTTGAAATGGTCGAGACATAAAGATTGATATATTGGAAGCCTATATTTGGATATCGGAAACATTCTGGGAAAAATCGGGATTTTTCCGGAGTACCGGGGGGTTACCGGAACCCCCCCGGGGGTTATTGGGCCTAGATGGGCCATGAGGGAGAAGAGGAGGGCCGGCCAGGGCAGGCCGCGCGCCCCCTCTCCCCCTAGTCCGAATAGGACAAGGAGGGGGCGGCGCCCCCCTTTCCTCTTTCGCCTCCCCCTTTCCTTCTCCACCAAGGCAAGAGGGGGGAGTCCTACTCCCGGTGGGAGTAGGACTCCTCCAGGCGCACCCCTTGGGGGCCGGCCGCACCTCCCCCTCCCTCCTTTATATACGGGGGCAGGAGGGCACCCTAGAACACACAAGTTGATCTACGTGATCGTTCCTTAGTCGTGTGCGGTGCCCCCCTCCACCATATTCCACCTCGGTCATATCGTCGCGAAGCTTAGGTGAAGCCCTGCGCCGGTAGAACATCATCATCGTCACCACACCGCCGTGCTGACGGAACTCATCCCCGACACTTTGCTGGATCGGAGTCCGGGGATCGTCATCGAGCTGAACGTGTGCTGAACTCGGAGGTGCCGTACGTTCGGTACTTGGATCGGTCGGATCGTGAAGACGTACGACTACATCAACCGCGTTGTCATAACACTTCCGCTTACGGTCTATGAGGGTACATGGACATTACTCTCCCCTCTCGTTGCTATGCATCACCATGATCTTGCGTGTGCGTAGGATTTTTTTTGAAATTACTACGTTCCCCAACAGAAAGCAGTAGTAGTGAAACTATAACGATCATAATGCTAAGCTAACGGGTGGGTCTTGTCCATCACATCATTCTCTAATGATGTGATCCCGTTCATCAAATGACAACACATGTCTATAGTCAGGAAACATAGCCATCTTTGATTAATGAGCTTAGTCAAGTAGAGACATACTTAGGACACTTTGTTTTGTCTATGTATTCACACATGTACTAAGTTTCTGGTTAATACAATTCTAGCATGAATAATAAACATTTATCATGATATAAGGAAATATAAATAACAACTTTATTATTGCCTCTAGGGCATATTTCCTTCACAACGAGCATCAGAAATAATAAAAAATTACATCCAGATTCGTAGACCACCTAGTGAGGACCAGAAGCACTGAAGCGAGACGAAGGTGCGCCGCCATCGTCGCCCCTTGTCTACTATGCAACTTTATTCTTGTAGACTCTGTTCACTACAAGTTTTGCTTTATTCAATGACAAAAGATCTAGTGATGAAACAGGAACGGTCACCTAAAATTATTTTGTGTGACGGTCCACCATCACGGGGTGTTTTCCTCTCGGGGCAGCGCCCTAGCCAGCTTTGACGACGTCCTGGCCTGATTTTTGGCGACGCATTTGGGTGTCACTACACATGTCTATTTTTTGGGATGGTTCGTAGTGTCATATAAAATGTTTGGTGTCACGAAAAAATGATCGACTGGTTAGAAAAATGATTTAAAAATGGTGAGTTGGTGTTCAGAATGCAGTACCTTATAATTTCTGCCATCCAGAGTTTAGAACATATTAGAATCAAATTTTCAAGGTATTAGTTGAGATGTTCGATATGTTGGGATAGGAAAAAATAGTGCAGTGGGCTTGAAAACAAAGTTTTGGGTGATGAAGATGAGGAGGGGGTGCGTGTACCTTCGGTTGCGAGAAAGGGGATGACTATCATGGGGTGTGACAGCGAGCACGCCTGATGTGGACTCCATGGCGTGAGGAGGTGGAGGTTTATAGGTGTTGGGCGACGGGGAGGGGAGTCAATGGACATCTGGTGCAAACTACGAATCCCAAATCCTTTGTCAGTTCACGCTTTTCAACCCTGCGGCTGGCTCGACTGTCTGATTCAAACACCATGGAGGAAATATAGGCAGTACTGTATTTTTTCTGGTCTATTTTATGCCTGATTGGGTAAACATGCCCACTTTCTAAAAAGTACACACAGTCATTCTAGCACGTCTCGTTCTCTCATGGCAAGGAGCCGAGACATGTTGATCCTTATACTATTGCAATTTAACAACCTTTATGCAATATATTCAATAATAAAATGGATTTATAAGGAAAAGACTGAATCCTAACTCCCACAGCTTAAACATGACGACACAATGTTCTTGACGTTTGTTAGTGGTGCGCGCATCCGGCTTCTCTTTTGTGAGTTTCAATGAGGATAAACCATTTAATAAAAACGGTAATTTGTGAAACGCGTTGTCTTTATGCGTAGTGCCGTTAATGCGCATGAGTCTTAAATGTGTGCCGGTAGTGCGCACGTACGGCTTCTCTTTTTTCGAGCTTTGTCAAGGATAACGGTTTAGCTTGGACGGTTACCGATGGAACAAGTTGTCTCTGCTTGTCGTGCCTCCATTACTCCTGAGTTCTGGCCGTTTGTTGGTGGTCATATGTACGGTTTCTTCTTTACTCCTTTGCCACTTAGTATTAGTATGATCGTATGTTTCCCCAATGTAAACTTCATTTACTCCTTCCATATAAGAATTTAAGGTGAGATGGAAAATTTCATAAAATCAAGGCAGCACACGTATGCAAGGCAACCATTATAATTTTCTCCAGAACCATCCAATTAATGTATTGACTCTTCAACTCCCATGTAATCCGCTAACAAATGAGCATGTATGCCACCAATTTTTGTGAAAGCTAACCATCTGAGGGTGGAACTGAGACAAACTAGCACGACGCAGTCGCTGCCGTATGATCGGGGCCCGAAGATCACGCGGTCCGTAGTGTGCCGGCTGGCATAGGTGTATTGACTCCTAAGCTCCCATTTAAACCCCTAACCAATGAGCATCTATGCTGCCAATCTCTGTGAAAGCTGACCATTTGACGGTCACACTAAGGCGAACTAGCGCGACGCAGTCAATGTCGTCAGATCGGGGCTCGAAGATCGCGTGGTCGGTAGTGTGCCAGTTGGCATAGATGCATTGACTCTTCAACTTTCATGTAATCTGCTCACTAACGAGCATCTATGTGGACAATCTCCGTGGAAGCTAACCATTTGACGGTCGCACTGACGCAAACTAGCGTGACGCAGTTGCTGCCACTACAAAAAAAAGACACATCCATGACATTTTGGGTCGAACGAAAAAAAATCTGTCATACATATGACACTTCTATGATGATAATTGTGACAAAACCCGGTATCATCATAGATGTGGTGGGCTCCTACTTCTATGACAGAAAATGGGTTTTTCGCCTGGGCGGGCCGGAGATGCAGCTGCATGACATTCTTTGGGCCGTCCATGACGGAAAAAACCGTGGTAGAAGTGAGGGGGAGGAAAATTTCGGGGAGTTCCCGGTTACGGTGGGAGGTCGGGGGCCGAGCGATGCGCGTTTCTCTTGTACATGTACGCGCGTGTGTGCGAGGCGTTGGCTCTAACTGAACTCGAGTGAGGCGTTGGTCTCTAACTGAACCCGAGCGATTGCATTGCAGGCTACGCGTTACTGAACCCGAGCGATCGATTGATGGCTGTTAACTGAACCCGATCGAGCGATTCCTTCGTTACTGCTGCTAACTGAAGCCGATGGATGCTGCCTCTCTGGATGAACAGTGAGCAGGGGGGGGGGAGGGGGTTGGATGAACAGTGAGCGGTGGCATTGCCTCTGGATGAACAGGACCCCGTGGTGTGGAGGGCTGGATGAACAGGACGACCCCGTGGAGGGGTGGATGAATAGTAGATGGTGGAGGGGTGGATGAACAGTAGCCCGTGGAGGGGTGGTTGAACAGGAGCCCGTGGAGAGGGGTGGTTGAACAGTAGCCGGTGGAGTAGCACACGGTGAAGGCTGGATGAACAGGAGCCAGTGGATGAACAGTCGCAGGTGGAGGCTGGAGGAGGTCGATGGTGGATGAACAGTAGCCCGTGGAGGCTGGAGGAGGTCGACGGTGGAGATGAACAGTATCCCGTGGAGTCCCGTTTTGTGGTACGCCACACCCCTCCCGATGAACAGGACCCCCGTTTCAACCGTAGCGCTCCAACACAAGTCCGTTTCGTCCATTTTGCGGTACGCCACACCCCTCCTGATCAACAGGACCCCCGTTTCGACCGTAGGAGGTCCGTTTCCTCCGTTTTGCGGTACGCCACACCCCTCCCGATCAACAGGACCCCCGTTTCGACCGTAGGAGGTCCGTTTCCTCCGTTTTGCAGTACGCCACACCCCTCCCGATGAACAGGACCCTGTTCCGAACGTAGGAGGTCCGTTTCCTTCGTTCTGCGGTACGCCAGGCCTTGTTTCCATCGCCTCTTCCGTCCAAGCCCTCCCAATGAACACGACAACGCATTCCGTTCCGACCCAGCCGGTTGGCTCCCCATGAACAAGACGAGGACGTTGTTTCTCCGTTCCAACCCAACCAATGTACACGAGCCCTGGCCGTACGTATATATGCGCGAGTAGGCGTTCGAGACCCCGCCGGTATGTACACATACGTGGCCGTATTTTATTTCTTGCACCCTGGCCGCTGTACGTATGTGTACATGCTATGTGCACGCCTCTACTACGACACGTGCGCGCCTCTACATCCACCAGTATATATGTATGTACACGTTCGCGACCAGAATGACAACGCTACGTACGCTTCGACCAGGTGGGTCCCGACTGTCAGGCACTTCCTTGCTTGCGAAGATGTAGATGGTGGGTCCCAGCAATCAGGGGGAAACATTTTTTTTCGTGAAATACGGTGGCCCGTCCGGTGGGTCCCTGCTGTCAGGTGGAGGAATAGTTATTTTGCACGTAATAAGGAGGCACTTCCTTGCTGCGGTCGTGGACCCAGCTGTCAGCCTCTCCACGTACAGTCCACGTCCGATGGAAGCCGTTCCTTAACCACGTTGACCATGCCGCACTGAGAGCACCAGGGCGGTGGACGACGGCGGGGCCTAGGAAGGGGACGACGCGGAGCCGGGGAAAACGCGGCAGTGGATGCCCACGCGTAGAGGAGTACGAGGCTTCACTGGTTCGCTGCAGTGTGAGGCTGCCGTCGCCGCAGAATAACAGGGGGTGTGGGTGAGTAGAGGGATGGCCTGGCCAGCGGTGGGAGTAGTAGGCGGCGGTGAGTCCTCCGCCGCATCGCAGCCGGCCACGGGAGGCAGGAGCACGAGGCACGATCGGCGCTGGTTTGGGCGGCTGGAGCAAGAAGACCAGAGGTTGAAGAAGCACTACGGCCGTTGGATGGACATCGTACGGTTACTAGAGCTAGAATCGTGCATATTGACTAAGTTGACAAAGCCCTCCGTCCCCGTCAACTTAGTAGGCCCACAAGTCAGCCTGCCACTATATTGGGTCCCAGCTAACAGGGGGAGTATTCATTTTTTTGTGCGGAATAAGGAGGTACTTCCTTGCGTGCGAAGATATAGCTGGTGGGTCCGAGCTATCAGCGGCGGTAATGTTTTTTCACGAAATACAGAGGCCCTTTCGATGGGTCCCTGATGTCAGGTGGAGAAATCATTATTTTGCGCGTAATAAGGAGGCGTTTCCTTGTGTGCGGCCGTTGACCCAGCTGTCGGCCTCTCCACGTATAGTCCACTTCAGATGCATGTACGTTGTTAACCACGTTGACCAGGCCGCGCCGAGAGCACCAGGGCAGTGGACGACGACGAGGCCTAGGAAGGGAACTACATAGAGGCAGGGAAGACTCGGCAGTTGTTTCCCACGCGGAGGGGAGTACGACTGTACGAGGGTTTACTGGTTCATCTGTCGTCACCGGAGAATAACAGCAGGTGTGGGTGAGTAGAGGGATGGCTAGGCCAGCGATGGGAGTACGATGGGGCGGTGAGGCCTGCGCGGCAGCATAGCCGGCCGCGGGGAGGAGGGAGTAGGTAGTCCCACCGGCGCTTGTTTGAGCGGCTGGAGCAGGCAGAGCAGAGATTGAAGAAGCACGACGACCGTTCGATGGGCATCCAACAGTCACTACTTGTGCGTCAACCTCTTTTTAGGAAAGCCTCAAATCTGTGGAAAACGGCATATAGCCCATCTGCCATTATTTCTAATAATTTACAGCCCATTTGCTAATTCTTAAGGTTTTTTTGGAGCCCATATTCTTTTTGTTAGCATTACAGCCCATATTGTGGCCACGGTTAAAAAATTATACGAAATTTTGCATATTTCGGTGCAGTCCGAACTGTTTTTAATCTCAAAATTTCGACTCACATTCAAACTGATTTTAAAAATAAATGTATGTCGATATAAAATCCAACAAATTCTCCACGCATAAAAATTAATGTAATTTAAAATCTCGAAATGAAAAAAAGATATTTGAAACTAATGCCGGTTTGATGTGTTTTAAAAATGTACAACCCATTTGTCATTACTGATAGGCCATTTTCTCGGCCAGCCGAATGAAGCTCTCCTCGTCTTGAAAGATTTGCAGCCCAACAGGCCTGACAAAGCGACTTACTTGGCAAATCACAAAAAAACCAGGCTGTGGCCATGGACCCAGTTGTCAGCCTCTCCACGTACAGTACTCTTTCGATGGAAGTCGGTCGTTGACCACATTGACCACGCCGCGCCGAGAGCACCAAGGCGGTGGACGACGGCGAGGCCTAGGAAGGGGACGACGCGGAGCCGGGGAAGACGCGGCAGTGGATGCCCACGCGGAGAGGAGTACGAGGGTTCACTGTTTCGGCTGCGGCGTGAGGCTGCCGTCGCCGCAGAATAACAGGGGTGTGGGTGAGTAGAGGGATACCCTGGGCCACCGGTGGGAGTAGTAGGGGGCGGTGAGGCCTCCGCGGCATCACAGCCGGCCACGAGAGGCAGGAGCACGCGGCACGACCGGCGCTGCTTTGGGCGGCTGGAGCAAGAAGACCAGAGGTTGAAGAAGCACTATGGCCGTTGGATGGACATCGTACGGTCACTGGAGCTAGAATCGTTCATATTGACTAAGTTGATAAAGCCCTCCGTCCTCGTCAACTTAGTAGGCCCACAAGTCAGCCAGCCACTATGGTGGGTCCCAGCTAGCAGGGGGTATTCATTTTTTGGTGCGTAATAAGGAGGCACTTCCTTGCGTGCGAAGATATAGCTGGTGGGTCCGACCTGTCAGCGGGGGGAACGTTTTTTCGCGAAATACAGAAGCCCTTCCCACGTACAGTGCACGTACAGTGCGTAATAAGGAGGAACTTTCCTTGCGTGCGACCATGGACCTCGTGGGTCCCAGCCGTCAGGCTCTCCACGTATAGTCCTCTTCCGATGACTCTCGTATGTTGACCACGCCGCGCCGAGCGCACCGAGGTGGTGGACGACGGCGAGGCCCCAGACTGGAACGACCCGGAGATGGGGAAGACGCGGCAGTGGAGTCGCAGACGGAGAGGAGTGGGAAACTTGACTGGTTCGGGTGCGGGGTGGGCCTACACTCGGCAGAGAATAACAGGAGGTGCGGAGTGGAGGGATGGCCTGGCCGTCGGCGGGGTAGCGTTTCGCTGAGGAGCGCAAAACAACGCCGCTGGACGCCGAAGGCTGGAGCAGGCGGTTCCGGCAGCGCTGGGGGAAGAAGACGAGAGATTGAAGAAGAATGCCGGCCGTTGGATGTAAATCCAACGCCTTCTTAGGCTTCGACCTACTGGCCCACATGTCAGCCAGTCCATTTGTTTTTTAGTCCATTTGGTGGGCTGGGTGAAACAATGATGTAGCATCTATGCAGCCCGTTTAAATCCCATTTGCATTTTTCTCGAAATCCGCGGACTTGCTGGGCTGGGTGAAAATATCATGTTGGGCTAGACGGAGAAATGTTATAAAAACATAAACACATGATTGCACGTCAGTAAAATCTTTGCAAGCTTATGTACGCAATCACTAGGAGTTAACTTGCCAAGTTATATATAAACAATTATTATTATTATTTTGTAAGAACTTTCAACTTACGAAATAAAATATCATTTTAATTTGATGAGTTAATAGTACGTGGGGTATTATTATTTTTTAGGCTAGACGTGGGACAGTTGAGTTGGTTCTAGGGGAAAGTACTGGGAGAAAACTCAGTTTACATCGAAAAAGAAAGTGGGAGAAAATTCAGAGACCTGCTGGGTCCACCTGAGGAGGGGAATATGTTGGGAGGAAGGAGATTCAAAGCACGGCAGCCGAGTGAACTAGTTTTTTTATGGACAAGTGAACTAGTTTACATACATAAGCAAATAGCCACTAAAAAAGCAATCAGGTTAATGGGTTCTTAAAAGAAATATTTCGGACAAAACAGATAATTACGACACATAGGCTAATGCATGAAACACTCAGATGATAAAGGTGCTTATAAACAGATAAAGTACAACATCTAGACCTTCCTGGCACGCTTGATCATGACGCTGCGGCTGTCCGTGTACTCGTCGGTTACGGGAAGCAGACACGCCCTCATGTCCAAGATCTGCCTGTACATGTCGTAGCATGCGTATGCGTCCTTGGCCGCGTAGGTTATGTAGGCTAGATTCAGAGGTACCTCCCACGTGTTCAGGTCGTCTTCTTTCATGTTGGCGTATCAGGGGTCGATGATGGTCTCAGCGAGGTCAACCACGGAGTCCTTCTCCTGCCCGTTGCTGATGATCTTGTATTGCTTCTGGATGTCGACAAGCTTGTTGCACCAGATGGCCGAATCGTCGCGTTCTTCCTTCTCTCCACCGTAGCGAAGGTGCAGTCGGCGCTGCCGATGAAACGGGCGAATGCTCCAGAACCTGGTGCAGCCATAGGACTGAGGCGAGGCAGAGCTTCACCGAGTCTGTATCGTTGGTGTACATCACATTCAACTTGGTGCAGCCATAGGACTGAACGGCGAACTCAAAGGGGAACTCCTTGCTGAAGTCCATATCCAGCAGGCTCACCCCTCGGATCGCCATTGGAGTCTCTTCGAGTGAACGAGTGTGTAGGCGGCGGCAGCAGTTCGTTTTTCAACTCTTGGGGAACTGGATTCAACAGTAAGCTGAGTGTGTACAGGCGACAACAGTTACTACCCCTCCCTCGTCCGCTGCACGCCCGACAGAAGATGCACCCTCGGCGCATTGAAACGCCTCCATTAAGAAACCTACTCCGGCCACACGTCGGTTCACGAGCGGGTCTGTATTGGTACTGTAATAACAGGAGTTAGTGGTCACTTTACTTAAATTTAATTAGCTTTAATAGAAATTTATACTTAAAACAAGCAATGCATTCGCTCGTTCTATCAGTGCCACAGGATCAACATGCACAACAATTAGAATTATTATTCTCAGGAAGCACACGATCAGCACATTTGTCGCACTTTCACAAAGATAATACTAGCCAAGTTTGAACTGTTTGTTATGGTTGTTGTCCTCTGCATCATCATGCCGTGTTTCCCAGCTTGCAAGATTCAGAACCAACAAATAAGATCCAAATAATAAGTACAACAAAGATGCCTACACATCTCATTGATTCCCAGCTTGCAAGATTCAGAACCAACAAATAAGATCCAAATAATAAGTACAACAAAGATGCCTACACATCTCATTGATTCCCAGCTTGCAAGATTCAGAACCAACAAATAAGATTCAAATAATAAGTACAACAAAGATGCCTACACATCTCACTGATTCCCAGCTTGCAAGATTCAGAACCAACCCATTAGAGCCTTTTGATAAAGTGAATATCGGGATTAAATCCATCTTGGCTAGCCATGTCATACAATCGAAGAACTTGGCGAATGCTCTTGACCGTCACAACATCTGTAGTTGAGTATTCCTGTTTGCACAACATGTTTGCACAACACAAACAAGGAGACAGGAGAGCATGATTTCGCTTTAATAGCGGCCTCCTTGAACTCAACCTCCAGCTCTACTTGGATGAGGTCTGCCTGGAGTTCCATGATTCAATTCATGCGCCTTTTTCTGCAGTTCACCTGAAATGAAGCAAAGATTGCATCATTCAGCTAGCAAGAAGTACTTGCTCTTGTGAGCTGGCAGGTTCTTCTTTAGTAGTTGCACTAAAATTGAGGAACATTAAGGTTGGCTGTCCGGCTCATGTAAGGTGCAACTATAATTTTCTTATCCTTTTGTGCAGTTCCACTAAAATAAAGTGCCATTGTGGTGACAGTGACGGCTCCATCTTGCAAAGGCTAATAAAATGTTGCACGAGATTACCGGCAGAACTTGACGGAGATTTTGGAAACTCCAATCACCATTTTGTGCAGTTCCACCAAAATTGAGAGATGTTGCCCACGTGACATTTTAGTTGAACTGCACAAGACACTCATTCCAAAAAAAGTGTTTTGTGCAGTTCACCAAAAGGTCACAATAGCAACAAGGTGAAATGGATATCCCTATCTGCACAAAAAGATAGAAAGTAAACAGTTGCTGGTCAATAAGAATATACGAAACATATACAAAATGAAAAGAAGCATCTTAATTATGTTCATGGAAATCTCGCAAGGATAGTAGAAATTTTAAAACGTCAGCAATGCTTCATGTTACCAGAAGCATTACGATCAACAATGAGATTCCTCAAATATGGGATTACTTTAATGGTGGCATTGCTTGTTTACCAGACACAGTAAATCAACAGCAGCTAAAGAGTTGGTTTAAGGGCATGGGACCGTGGGGACACCAGGACACTCTGCAGCGTAAAGGAGCAACTTACTTATCATACTGGGGAAAACAGCAGGAGTGCCATTTGTAACACAGTTTAATTGCATCTTATCACTGGAGGCATTAGATTAACAATAACACCGGTCCCTAAGGAGACGGTTTGATCGCTTCATTTTACATGCGCCCATACATTAACAACAACAAAAGGTTGGTATAAGGACATGCGACAGTGGACGCATCAGCACAATGTACCTACAAGGAGGCATAAAGTGGTGATGTCGAGTTTGTTCATGCTATGTGAGGGCAGCAAATCTAATCCTGGAGACCTTGTACTATGTGAGGGCAGCAAATCTAATCCTGGAGACCTTTTACTATGTGAGGGCAGCAAATCTAATCCTGGAGACCTTTTACTATGTGAGGGCAGCAAATCTAATCCTGGAGACCTTTTACTCTGTGAGGGCAGCAAATCTAATCCTGAGACCTTTTACTATGTGAGGGCAGCAAATCTAATCCTGAGACCTTTTACTATGTGAGGGCAGCAAATCTAATCCTGGAGACCTTTTACTATGTGATGGCAGCAAATCTAATCCTGGACATACTCTGTTGACTTGTCCACCAGCCGCCACTTTCTATCCTTTTTTCAACCAATAATAGATCTGTTCCTTATCCAGTGTGTACTGCGTTTTCCCATTATTTCCGTTTTCAACCAAGAGACCGGTTGGGTATCCGGTCTCTACTACTTTCACCATATTATTTCCTCTTTGAATCAAGTCCTAGATTCATGCTACAACTTTCCCCCCTTTCTTCGTTGTTTGAACAAAGCCCTAGATTCGAATGCATGAGGTGTCTTTGGAAGAGCTGATGGGAGTAGAAAAAGATGCACATGCAGATACGTGGGGAGCTGGGGCAGTAGAGCAAGGCCGCTTTCGAAGAACTTATACCTGAGGGTCGCCTGGATGTTGGCGGCGGCAGGTCAGATTTGCGGACAATACGGCAAGGAGGAAGAAGGGTCGGAGGACCTCCCAAGCCGGTGCTGTGTCGGAGAGAACGACACGGGCAGAGGATTGGGCCCCTCCGGCAGCTGTGGGTTTCCTCCCTCGGCGGCGATGACCGCATGAACGATGCACCTTTTAGTACTTTACAGACACCGGCCGAAGGGAACCGGCCGGATCTGTGACCAGCGGTGAGCAGAGAGAAAGTGTCGCTACCGATGTCTTGTTTATGTCTGGAGAGGATGAGAGAATGAAGAGAGCAACCCTAGTAAAGCAAGCGCTCAGGCCCCTGCATCCATATATAGTGGAGTGATTATCTTTTTTCTCTCCACAACAAGCGTTTCAATTTGTGTACGTGGCTTTAAAGAAAAGAAACTCTCTATTTAAGGTGACTACTGTACGACTCCTACTTACTACTAGTAGTACTACAGTATTGTTCACTTGTGCTCCCCGCCCCTCCATTCATTGAACAACCCCACGGGTGAATAAACATACAGTAAGTACTGTATTTATATAGAACGAACAAGCTCGAACTATTTTCGCGTAGTTAAAAGTTGAGGGCGGGGCTTTTCCCGGGCAGTACGCGCGGCAGTTTTCGGGTAGGGGGTTTGACAGAGAGGCGAGGAGGGTGAGCGAGTGGGGCTGTGCGATTTGACGGCGCGTTACTGCTGGAAAGACTTGTGATATGACCACTCACTATAGTCATGAATTACTGGCGCTCCGACCGGGGTGATGCCCCCTTCCGTTCCGCGCTCTAATCTGGTGCATGACACGTCGACCCGGATGCTGGCTCTCCCACATGTCTGAGTAGTAAGAAGGAGCAAAGAATGATGCGGTATATACTAGTACTATACTATGTACTACTCAGGTCGGAGGAGTGCGAACCACGGCAGCCCAGTGAACCAGCAGTGCGAACCACGGTAGCCCAGTGAACCAGCAGTAGAAAACAATGTGGTGATATGGCCATAAAAAACAATGTGCTACGGTCCACACTGTAGCATGTACAGTAACACTCCTCTTTGTTTGGATCCCTGAGTTAGAGCTAGTTTGGGTTGAAATAACCTCAAATTATCGAAACAAGAGGGGGTAGTTTGAGCTAGTTTGCTCTAACCCAGCTAAAAAAACTAGCCCGGTGGAGAGGTTCTAATTGGGTTAGTTATCCTCGGGCCCACTAAAAGAGAACTAAAAAAATCTCCCCTGCCCGCACCAGATCGCTCCCCCCTCTCGCACGACTCCTCTCTGTTCCCCATAGGGCCGCCCGCCCAAGCGCCGCTCGCCCTCTCTCTCCTCCGGCCGCCCTCTCCTTCCGGCCTCCGCCGCCCTACTCCGGCCGCCCTCTCCCTCCGGCCTTCGAAGGTCGCCCCGCTCCCCCTTCACCAGTCGTTTTTCTCCCTCTGTCGTGCGCGGCGGCGGCGCATCTACCAGGGAGGTCGTGAGAGGGGTGAGTTTGTTCGTTCCTTCTCTGTCTCACGGCCATATCATTGATCTTGCTTGCTCTAGCGCTAATTCTGATTTGGAAAAGTAGATCCTGATCAAACTTGGTATAGATTTGTGGTGCACGCATGGAATTGTTTGATGCTGCTTGAGGAGGTAATAAATCTTTCTAGAGGCCCAAAGATTCAGGTCACCTTTCTAGGTATTTCAATTTCAGGCTTGCATTATTTCTAGAGGCCCAAAGATTCAGTTCACCTTTCTAGGTATTTCAATTTTAGGCTTGCATTATTTCTAGAGGCCCAAAGATTCAGTTCACCTTTCTAGGTATTTCAGTTTCAGGCTTGCATTATTTCTAGAGGCCCAAAGATTCAGTTCACCTTTCTAGGTATTTCACTTTCAGGCTTGCATTATTTCTAGAGGCCCAAAGATTCAGTTCACCTTTCTAGGTATTTCAGTTTCAGGCTTGCATTATTTCTAGAGGCCCAAAGATTCAGTTCACCTTTCTAGGTATTTTAGTTACAAGCTTGCATTATTTCTAGAGGCCCAAAGATTAAGTTCCCAGTCGGCGGCAAGCGGCCCTGCTACCCATGCCGGTGTCGACCTCAACTCGCAAGGGCCGGCGTCGGAGGGGTTCCCGGGGCTTGGGCTCTACAGAGCCTTCCTCCAGAGCGACGATGGCGAGCTCCTCCCTCGGTGCGTGAGGGGCTCCGGGCTCCCTCCCTATCGTGAATGACTTCCGTGATGAGTTAGCTCATTCTTTGTTTCATGAAGGGCCTGTTTGGTTTGCAGCCTAAGGTTGCCACGCCTAAGCTTAGGCGTGCCACAATATCTTAGGCATGTGTTTGGTTCATTGTCACACTTGTGGCTTGCCATACTTTTCTAGTTACATGGTCCACATGTCATAGACTCAACTTCTTGCCAAATCTTGCCACACTTGTTGTGGCCATTTTGTTAGCCACACTTTTTGTGGCAGCCGCACTTTGCTAAGCTTAGTTGTGGCAAAGTTAGTCATGAACCAAACAGACCCGAAGTGTTTTTTTATTTTGTGAAGCTTGATTGACGACTTGTATGTTTAAGTGGGATATCTCATTTGTATGGACAAAGTAAAAATTATCATGTTTTGCATGCTTGATTTGTATAGATGGTTCGTTTATGTCAATTGTGAGCGGGAGGAGGCCACAGAAGAGCCGGCCACAAATCCGGCAGGAAATAGGGTCCAAAGTAGTCAAATGATTGAGATAGAGCATTTATTGTCAATCTAACCCTGCCATCCATACACCTCTTTGGTTTAGAGTTAGTTCAGGGTTAGAATCTAACTCTAACCTCTAACTGAGTTAGAGTTCTCCTCGTCTCGGTTCATCGCCATCATACTTTCCCCATTCCTGTGTTTTCAGTATCCTGCGAATCAAAGAGGCCCTTTTTTGCGGGAAAAATCAAAGAGGCCCTTAGACTGGTTTAGGTCCGGTCATTTTTTTATAAACGTGTTATGTCCAAAATTTAATGAACGTGCTCCGGTTTCCATGAAAATAATCCGGTTTCATGTAGTAATTCA
The DNA here is from genome assembly GCF_018294505.1 of Triticum aestivum. Classification (NCBI taxonomy): domain Eukaryota; kingdom Viridiplantae; phylum Streptophyta; class Magnoliopsida; order Poales; family Poaceae; genus Triticum; species Triticum aestivum. Next base: position 599,108,262 of record NC_057810.1, read on the forward strand.
TTCATTTATTTATTCTTCTGCGGGGGTTTGCATGTAATTCGTGAGGTCTGAAATGTAAAGTACCCCGGCATATGCTCCGAGTCGTGCATGCACTACGACCCAGATGCTCTATGTCCCACATGTCGGCGAATGGGAGCACGTGGAAATAGCCTAGGAGTACATATAGGAGGATAAATGCGTGAAAAAATATGTACTGTGAAGTGTAGCCGCAGTTCGCAAAGGAGACCTAAAGTGATGACAGCTATAGGTCGCACGCACCCAACTAGTGGTACTAGACATACGACTAATTTTTCCCTCAAAAAAAAGAGGCACGAGTGCTCAGTACTCCTATTCTATAAACATGAGTCCCATCTGACAACAGCGTCCGTGCTACAGCTAGCTCTCCTCCCTCATTTCTCTCTTCTAATTCTAAACTCGGCCGACGCCCGGTGGGCGGGGCGGGTTTGCTCAACTGCGGCCCCACCTCATAGTGAAAACGTTACGACTGATAAAATGCCATATACTCCCTCCATTCATAAATATAAGCCTTTTTAGATACTATTTCAAATTGAATACATCATACAGATGTATGTAGACATAGTTTAGAGTGTAGATTCACTCATTTTGCTCCGTATGTAGTAGTCACTTGCTGGAATCTTTAGAAAGACTTATATTTGGGAACGGAGGGAGTACTATACTAATAAAACATTAAGGCCACAAGGCGATGCAGTGCTGGTTACACGAGGCAAGAAGAAGAGATGCATCCATCGACGTCCACCTCCTCGACTCAGGTCGCCGGCCCTCCGAACGGCGCCTAAGTAGCAGCGGCTTTCATGGCCAAGTCGACGTGCTTCTGAACAATGGCGTCCAAAGATTCCAGCCGCTGGAAGAAGGCCAACGTCTTTCTGTCCTCGCTTGCCTTGTAGTGGCCTATGTAGACGATTTCCTCGTAGACGTGGATGTGCAGGTCGACGGTTTCTTGCATGGCGAGGCGCTGCGCGGCGAGCGCGGCCTCGAGGTGCACATTCTTCGTCGCGACCTCTGGCACCTGCAGGGCCACCAGGGCTTGAAAGAGTTCGTCACCATGGAGGCCGATGAGGGTGGCAGGCAATGAGGAGCCTGGGCGCGCGGGCTGGAGCAGTACGCAAGGTCGTCCGCGCGCTTCTTGACGGCGGTGAACTTGCGGATGGAGTTGACCATCATGTCGTCCATGCGAGAGGCGAAGCCGGCGTCGGCGAGGGCTACGATGCCTGCGGTCGCCAGCACCGTCTGGAAACGCTGCACGGTGCGGGGCCGCAGGCCGGCGCCTTGGATGATTTGGCACAGCCGACTGCCGCTCGCGTCCATCGCCTCCATAGGTGCTTGTGGCTTCTGGTCACTTGGTCTTGGATTGGAGTGAGCAGTGTTGCGCAGAGACTTGGGAGTAGATGGATTGGAGTGGTGGGGCGCCTTTATTATATGAGAGTCCAAACTCTGTTGCATTCACATCGTGCTGGCTCTATTCTGCTTCTCCAATTAATTCCCTCTGCATGTAATTGAGGATGCATCATTGACCGTTCAACGTCTCGGGAACCGCTACCCTCTCCCTCCTTGGCATTCAAGCACCTATGGACCCGTCGACGACGAGGTGCCTATGGTGACTTCGTAAATTTCAAGATGATAGTGCCGTGCGTGTGTGCGTTCATAGGGGTGAGTGTATGCGCGTGTATATGAGCGCTTGCGTCTGTACTGTGTCAAAAAAACGTAAATGCGTGTCAAAAAGAGACTAGTCAGTATACTCAATATTGTGCACCTCGGAGAGGAAAACGATAGAACTAGTACGTATTTATTTACGGTGCAGATTCACTCATTTTGCTCCATATGTACTCCGTCTCGGTGTAGTCTAGTCACTTGTTGAAATCTCTAGAAGGGCAAATACTCCTTTCTGGTTTACAGGGCTATACTAGCAAGTAGTTGTAGTACAATAGTGGGCTCACATAGCAATTTTGTCTCATGCAACGTTCGGTTTGCGCTTGGCTCTTCGCCTCTTCGAGAAGACGAACAATGATGTTACTACTACTGCTTCTACAGTGTCGAATTCACTGCTGCATGTCCGTCCACCGCGAGCGGGACGGATAGCTTGTTGTAGAAGTATACTACTAAGCAAAAGCCTGTCCTCGTTTGCGAGCAACCGCGCGCATGGGCGAGGGAGAAGGCGTGTAGTAAAATCAAGCTTCTCCTCGTTGTACGAGTTGACGCGACACATCATAGCACTGGCCCCACATGCTTGCCTCTAAACTTGGCTGAAAGACCCGCAGTGTACAATATATTTGCTGCAACCTCTAACATTTACCCACCACAAATTAAAATATATGTGGCCGTATGCATCGTTCTGATACAGAGGCTGGGGAGTCCCCCCTTTTAAAAAAACAAATTAAAATATATATTCCTGTCTTGACCAGATGAGCGTGCAAACTACAATCACCAGGGTGACAGGTAGGGCCAGAAGACTATTTTAATTATTTTTTAAAAACTTCGAGACGGCCACATAGCATGGAGCCGACCCGAACGATTTTAAGCTTACAGGCACGGTACACGCTATCCTAGACTACTCTACACATGAAACTGCCACACGAGCGTCCGGGCTGCGCTTGGCTCTTCGCCTCTTCGGGAAGTCGAACAATGATGGAGTACTACTGCACTGGAGGAGTACTACAGTACGCTTCTGGCCATCTGACATCGATAGAACCGCTGCATGTCCACCGCGTGCGGGAGGGAGAGCGTGTAGCGAAAGCTTCTCCTAGTCTTGCCAGCCACCACGCTCATGGGCGAGGGAGGGACGCTCCTGCCTTTGCGTGTATGACATGTGGGCCCGACAGGTGGGTGGCCAACCTGTCATACAGCCAAAGGCAGGTGCAGTTAAGTCCGCGAGGGAGAGGATAATCAAACTTCTCGTTGATGTACGAGTTGACGCGACACATCAAAGCACTGCACTCGATATATTTCAATAATTTGTGGTTACCGATGCATTAATTACAACGCATGCATGCATGCCGTGACTCTCCTTTTGATACTTGCATGTGTTGATTTAATGCACCTTGAAGTAGTACTCCCTCCGATTCCTTTTACTTTGCGTATAACTTTTTCTTGTTTTTCTCAGATTAGTCTGCGCGTCCGCGTTGGTTTCCATCTGTGCCCCCGCTCGATTAGTTCTGCCCCCATTAATCGCACCAGTTTCCAAAGCAGAAAATGGCTACAGGCAAACGCATGCAGCGCCGGATGCGGCTTGACCGCCTGGGGAAGCCAACTCAAGCGAAAAGGAAGGAGGACCAGCCAACCATTGCATGCGCATTTACTGTCGATATTTATGCAGCTTACTCATGCGCAGGGGCAAATTTGTCCAGAAAACTCAAACTACTGCCTTCCTTGGTATGCGGGAGGGCAGTTATGCGCAGAGTATAAAATATGTGACGGTAAAGCTTTGTAATGCCCCGACCCAAGCGAGATATGGTTGTGCATGAGGAGGGCGAGATCATGCAGACGGAACAGGAACCGACGAGGCAGCTCACTAAGGTCTCCATGGACCTCACCGTGCTCCACTGCACCTTGTGCCTCCGCCCCTTGACGCCTCCAGTGTATGAGGTTCGAATACACCTCGTCTGTTCGGCTGATTGACCAAGGTGCAGGTTTCTTGATTGATATGCTGTTCGATTGATTTCTGCAGTGCAAGGGAGGGAACCTAGCCTGCGCGGACTGCCGCGTCGAGCGCCCCGGGAACCAGCGGCAGTGCCAGAAGTGCGAGTGCGACGGTGGCTTTGACATGCGGAGCACGGCGGTGGAAGCCGTTGTTTCGTCGCTGAGGGTGGTGTGCCCGCACGAAGGCTGTGGGCTCTATGTCATTTACCACAAGCTCGCCGATCACCAGAGCGTGTGTCCGCTCGTGCCCTGCAAATGCCCCGTGCCCGTCTGCGGCTACGAAGGCCCACCGCCGACGCTCTACCACCACATCAGCAACGCGCATCCCATGCCCGTGCACAGGATCCAGTACGACAAGGTGCTCGAGCTGCAAGTGCCACTGCCGGAGCCACGACTCTTGCTGTTCGCGGAGGAGGACGGCCGCACGTTTTCTTGGTCGGCGGCATGCTCGACATCGGCACGCCTATCACCATGTCGGTGGTCTGCATCAAAGCGGGGGCGTCCCCACTGCCGCACTACGTGGCCAAGCTGTGGGCGAACGGCCCGCCGGGGGAGCCCAAAGGCACGACCGACGCCGTCAAGGTGGAAATGGAGGTGACAAGCAGCAAGGATCCCGGCGACGTCGACGTGCAGGAGCTGACCTTCTTCACAGTTCCACCCAAGCTGCTGGCCGGGGCTAAGCTGGTGTCCCTCCACATTCAGATTGACAAGCTCACGTCCTAAATGTTTCTACAATGCCTTCTGTTTATCTTAGTAATATGCTAATATAGGGATTACCTCGGTCTACTTTAGCTTAAGAAATGGTGGGTTTTGGTGGCGATGCAGCAATTACTTCGACATCAGATCAGTAATTTCCAACAGTCGAACGGATATTTTGTGTCTGTTGGATATAAAGTTCCTTTGGGTAAGAAGTACTAGATAAAAGGAGATGTATGTAGACGTATTTTAGTTTTAGATACGTCCCTTTTTATCCATTTTGATGACAAGCACTCCCTCCGTTCCACAATACATGCCTTCCATTTGTCAAAATATAGATATATCTAGACATGTTTTAGTATATAGGTACATCCATGATAGAGCCAGTCGGATGGTTGAGAACACTACAATTCGTAGCTACAGATGCGTGTGTGACTCCCAGATGCAGAAGCCGGGGGTCATCATCCTCCTTTTCGAGAAAAAACAGACGCATGTGTGAGAGGACGAGTGCGTGTGTGCACCTCTTCTCTTCCTGTATAACGTACTAAACTCAGAGTACAAGTTTTTGTGGGTGGCACGATGGTGCGTGCGAGAAGTCCCGAGAGATAGGTTTAATGCGTCTAAAAAAAGACTAGCCTATAGCTCGCCACGCGGCTATTCCTGTCGAACGCCCCATTAACCGTTAGATATGTATACGATGGTGCCAGTTATTGCACGTACACAGTAGAAAAGGTACACCACAGCTAAGAACACGTGCCCACGTAACACCATCCGGGAATAGTGCCGCACTTCGAAACTAGAACCGTCAAAAAAAATTTGAGCTTGCGTCTCGTCACATTCCAAATTACTCCACGCTATATTGAATTGCAAACCTGTTCACACCGATCACAACCTAAACGGTTTCCCACTTAGGAGCGTATTAGTACTCGGTTATAAATACTAGTATGCCAGGATGACTACACATTCCTCCTCAACTCCTCATACACAAAAACAAACAAGTCATCCAGCATCCTTCCCTTGCGCCTGCCATGGCCAGCGTGAGTTCTGGGTCGAGAGATTGCCACTAGGGAGAGGCGAGTATGGATGCGGAAGCACGAGAGATGTCCCGCCTCACTGCGAAAGCAGCCGACATGTCCCGCCGCGTGGAAGTAGCAGCACAGAGGTCCCGCCGCGCCGCTGAAGCAGCACGGAGGTCCCGCCGCGCCGTCGATGCAGCAGACTGGTCCGGCCGTGCCGCGGAAGCAGCAGAGATGTCCCGCCGCGCCGCGAATGCAGCAGAGATGTCCCGCCGCGTCGCGGCGGCCTGGGAAAATTTCTCGCGGGCAGGCGACGACTGTTACAGGCGCATGCATGCGATCGTCCATAGCCAGATGGATCAGATCTCCGGCTGGGCGAGGTTGCAGGACGACATGAAAGCCTCGTTTGAACAGGCTACCGGCGTCATCCGGCAACTAAGGGAGGGCAATGAGAGGCTCCGGGCCGAGCGCGACCTGCTGAGGGCGAAGATCGTCCGAAGTGCAGACCAGCAGGAGGAGATCAGTGCCTTGTTGAAGAGGATCGGCGTCATCGTCAAGAAACTTATGGACGAGAATGACATGCTCCGCATCGAGCGCCAAAGGCTGGTGGAGGAATCCGTGGATGTTCTCAAGCAGCATCTTGAGGACACGAAAGAGCTCATCGCCGCTCGCCGCGGAGACTAGTTCCCGCGGCCTGCAGCAACGCATCAAGAAAGTAGAGATCAGCGAGCCAGATCCTTGTCTTCCTTCTTCTTTTGCCCTTGCGTATTTCGGGCGTAGCCGCATGTGGCTTTTTTAATTATCTTTCTAATTATGTAAGACAATTAATCGTCCTTATATATTCATCAGTCTTGCTATAAGTCGCAGTAGATGCTATATAGGTCCGTCGGATCTTACATCAAGATCCGTGCTTTCAGATTTTCTTTTTTCTCTCTTAAATCTCAGTCGAGTGAGACATAGCCACACCATTAAACAGAGGCTCGGGCGCCATTAATGGAGACCTTGGGAGAGAGGTAGACGGTAGATGGAGGTCAAAGGGTTCTCCTCCCGATAAGCACGCACAGGGGTCTGATCGCATGCCTCTCGTACTCAAATAGCTACCCTGCATGGCGCCTCCTAGCTAATAAAAAATGGGGACGCGTGGCGGCACGTAAATGGTAGTAAATAGAACGCCCACGGTTTCAATAATACTTGTGTTTCCGATTGTAATGTGACAACACTTGTTCCAAAATGACTTTGTTGATTGTTAATGTGTGCGCCTTCGCAAATCGGACATGGCACCAAGCCAAGTTTCATTATTTTCATGCGTGTTTTGGATTTACAGGAATTAAAAAACTAAGTTTCTCAATGTTTCCAGCCCAGCCACGACGCCCAGAATTTTGAATTTCATTCCCATTTCTTGCATGGAATCTAGAAATTTACCCGAGGACACACATGTGATTTTTCAACCAACTTTGGTGCACTGGAACATGTGCTTGTATTTCAAATTTGAATTATGCACACAAAGGTGACACGTTCCCTCTCAGAACCACGAGCCTTCTTGAGAGAAGCTCCGATTTGCAAGAAGCTTATACCCAAATTTGTTCCTATTCGGCCAATTTTTTTACCACTGCATGGTACTACCATGACATGACACCATGCCAAGTATCATGATTTTAAAACCAAGTTTCTCAATGTTCTCGACCGAGCCACGATGCCCAGATGTTTGAATTTTATTCTCATTTTTGCATGGGACCTAGAAATTCACCCGAGGACACAAATGTGATTTTTCAACCAACTTTGGTGCACGTGAGCATGTGCTTGTAGTTCAAATTTAAATTATGCACATTAAATGACCAAAAACTCAATTAATGTGTAAAAAAGGCCAAACGAAGCTGGAATGATTTCCAAAATTTAACAGGGCACTCATGTAGTTCTATGTTGCCTTTGTAAATAAACTCAAGGGGGGCAACGTATATCGTTTCGCACTCAAAGGTGGCATGTTCCCTCTCAGAACCACGAGCCTTCTTGAGAGAAGCTTCGGTTTGCAAGAAGCTTATACCAAAATCTGTTCCTATTCGGACAATTCTTTTACCACAACATGGTAGTACCATGACATGACACCCATGCCAAGTTTCATGATTTTTAGACGTGTTTTGGATTTACCAGAATTTAAAAACCAAGTTTCTCAATGTTCTCGGCCGAGCCACGATGCCCAGATGTTTGAATTTTATTCTCATTTCTTGCATGGGACCTAGAAATTCACCCGAGGACACAAATGTGATTTTCAACCAACTTTGGTGCACGAGAGCATGTGCTTGTAGTTCAAATTTGACTTATGCACATTAAATGACCAGAAACTCAATTAATGTATAAAAAATGACAAACGAACCCGGAATAATTCCAAAATTAATAGGGCACTCATGTAGTTCTATGTTGCCTTTGTTAAGAAACTCAAGGGTGGGGGGGGGGGGCAGCGTATATCGTTTCACACTCAAAGGTGGCACGTTCCCTCTTAGAACCACGAGCTTCCAAATCGGCCCAATTTTTTACCACAACATGTTAGTGCCATGACATGACACCATGCCAAGTTTCTTGATTTCCAGACGAGTTTTGGATTTACATGAATTTAAAATCTAAGTTTCTCGATGTTCTCGGCCGAGTCACAACGCCCAGATGTTTGAATTTCATTCTCATTTCTTCCATGGGACCTAGAAATTCAACCAAGGACATACATGTGATTTTTCAACCAACTTTGGTGCACCGGAGCATGTGCATGCAGTTCATATTTAGATTATGCACTTTAAAAGTCCAGAAACTCAATTAATGTATAAAAAGACCAAATGAACCCGAAATAATTCCAAAATTTAACAGGGCGCAGCGTATATCGTTTCGCACACAAAGGTGACACGTTCCCTCTCGGAACCACGAGGCTTGTTGAGAGAATCTCCGGTTTTGCAAGAAGCTTATACCAAAACTTGTCCCAATTCAGCCAAAAATTATACATATGAAAACAGGGTTTAGATTATCCCGAACATCTCGCTACCTAGACCAATAATGTACTATGATTTGAATTCAACATAAAATGGATACAAATATTTGAATTGGAGAGCGTATGGTACATGTAGTTCATAGTGAAATATGATTACTGCTATATGCATGTTTTTTGTTATCAAGATAATATTTAAATTATTGTATAACTTGACAACAATCGTATTCAAATAAGGAAAATTGATTCAAATTTAGTCCATATGGTAGACGACAATATATATGTTCACATGGTGGAGTAAAATGTTCATATATGATGGAAGATCAAAATGTACGACTACATCAATTATAAACCGCAAGGTCACCTAACGATATATTCGAATTCAACATAACGTGGATTCAAAAATTGAAATTCGAGATCATGGCATCTGTAATCATATAAAAAGGGACATTACTCTTTCTTTGGTGGGAATTGATTTGTTTTTTGTTGTTGTTGAGGGAAGTGCGAATCGATTTGGTACTGTGCAGGGTAATCTTGTTCTCCCGATTTTTTTTACATTTTTCTTGTAGGTTTTTCAATGGCATCTATAGCAATATAGTAAAAGGGGACATGACTCTCTTGTGTCTTGTATGAATTGTTTTTTTACACGTTAAGTTTGTTCTGCCGAACAAGGAATCCGCACCTTGTTATCCCAAAGTTTTCAAGATCGGGTATCTTTTTTCTCACCTGCTTTGAAACTCCCGCTTCTTCAACCCGCATCGCGCCTTGTTATCCCGAAATTTGGATGTGCACGAGAACTCCCTCCTCATCCGAAATCGCTCCCGCAGCCCAGACATGCGAAATCCCCTTTCTACCCCTCAGCCGGAAATGAAGCTCCACGTCGCGGTGTCAAAACCGGTGGGGGTACACTGGTAACTTACCCTACATTTCGGACAAGCACGTCCCTAAGCTTGGCTTCCCCTCCCCCTTCGCCTCCCTCCCCCATTCGTACACCGAGGCCGCCAAAACCCGCGAAACCCCACGCTCCTCCGTCAGCCTCCCGACCGCCGCCCAGCCGGAGACTCTTCCCCGACTACGTCGTCCACCGCAACAGCTCGCCGTCCCTCATCCACCGCACCGGATGAGGATCCGTTGTCGATCTCGTCGTCCCGCCGGATCAGCCGCCCCGTCCTCCACCTCCAAGGAGCTGCCCCGATGTTCGCCTCATCTATCGCGCCACCTCAATCCCCACAACACCGTCTTGACCTGCCCCACCGGAACCGCAGCACCCTCACCAATTCCTCCGATGAAGCCGAGGCCAACTCGGCGCCACCAAGGAGGTTCTGCACTCACCGCTGCATTTTATCTTTTATTCGATCTCACGGGGCTGCCGGTGCTCGATACCGAGCAGACATGGTGGGTCTCCATCGACGGCGCCGTCGCCGGCCACATCATCCACGGCGTCTCTCCCCCATGTCGTTGCTTCCTCGGCGGTGACTTCCACAACGGCACTAGCTGCAGCTGCTCCGGCTCTCGCTCGCGCTGTGGCTCTGTTCTTGCTGTCGGTCGTGCTGCTGCTCTGCTCTTGCTCTCGCTTGCGCTGCTGCTGCTGCAGCACGACCTCCGACAGCTACAGGAGTTGCTGCTTTAGCACTCGCTCGCGGTGCTACTACATGACTTGCTCTCTGCTAGTGCGTTCCCTGCTCGAGCATCTGCTGATTTAGATCACTGCTTCTCTGCTACTAGTGCTCGAACACCCTAAACATCTATTGCAATGCTCTGTTACTAGTTCAATCAGTTTCGACAGTAAAATTTAGTTTCGACTGTGAAGTTCATTTTCTTCAGTTAAGTTCAGAGTGAACAGTACTTACAGCATCTGTCGGAGCGGCCGTTGCGTGGCTGATGCATTTTACATCTAGCACTTTTTGGTGATGTATTTTACATCATCTATTGCAGATGATATTAGGGTCCCACTTTAGATTAACGTTGTCTATCTTGTCATGCTTCAGCCTCGTCGCCGTACACCTTAGCAGAGCTGCTCCAATGACGGAACCGTCCATCACAGCGGAGCAGTACCCTCAGCACGGTTTCTAGAGGCCTCAGATCTTCTTCCCCGCCTCCGACAGTCACACCAGCATCATCACCATCCTCCACGTCCAACCCAATGATGCGGAGGTCCACAAGGCTATGCCAAAGAGGTTGTACACTCGTTGCATCACTTTGTTTCTCCATTCCTCTGTTCTTCCAATTCATGTGAACCAAACACCCAGGTTGACTGAAATCCTATGTTTCCAAATGCTCTGTTTTGCACGTGCATTCCTATCCTATTCGTGTGTTTTTCCTGTCCCTGCGTTTATAGAATCCTCCAATTCTAAGGAGCCCTTATAGATTTACTTCAATTTCAGATAGGCGTCAAAGAAAACTCTGTGTGTTATCTCCTGCTCCTGCCGTGCCGTCATCCACCCCACCTGAGGTGCACCATCGACAGAAGCATTCACTACAGCAAAGATCCCCCCTGCAGACTTTCTTTCACCGCCTCAGATCATCTTCCCCATTGTCGGCAACCACGCCAACTGCATTACCATCATCGACTGAGCAGATGAACCTGAGGACTACACAGTTCCGGAAGAGAGGTCGCAGTCTTTCGTGTTTGCTTACGTTATACATCGGTTATTATTACCTGCTACTTTATCATTCAATCTTGAGTTTTGAATTGCCCATGGGTCTCATATCGAGCCAGCAACGAATAGTATCTGTCTACTATCTGGTTCATCTGGGGTCTTCTATGTGGTTCATGTTGGGTGGGCAACAAACAATAGATGGTCCATTGTCTATCTTTTTAAACTGAAGCTATAATCTACCTGCTATCATTAGTTTTGGATCCATCCACTCATTTGCTACCATCAGTCTTGATTTTTGCATGCACCCCTTAGGCCTTACAAAATCTAACTATTTTTTTATTATGCATGTCAGATATTGTACACAATCGTACTGAACATGTAGAGAAAAAGAGAAGACCGTTGCGTGCGAATATAATGTCATGCAGACGCCGCTCCATGGTGGGCGAAGTGCCCCCCCTCCTGCATTTCCAGATTGTATTCCAGAGGAAGATAACTGTTCAGATGAAGATTCAGAAGGAGCCGAGCACGCCTGTTTACCACCTGAGGTGTTTGCTCTAACCTGGCATGTTGATGTTCGTCATATCATGCATATGGAGCCTTGCATTGCTTACATTATACATCTTATATGTCATCAGCTTAGTTTAGATTTGCTTTGTGTGAATGCCACCTGTTTGGTTTCTATATCATACTCCCACCATTCCTAAATATTTGTCTTTTTAGAGATTTCAACAAGTGACTACATACGGAACAAAATGAGTGAATCTACACTCTAAAATATGTCTATATACATCCGTATGCGGTAGTCCATTTGAAATCTCTAAAAAGACAAATATTTAGGAATGAAGGGAGTATATGGAAATTATGCAATGCCATCTTCTTTAGCCAGGCATCATATACATGAATCATGCAATGCCATCCTATTTAGCCAGTCATCGTATATGTGAATTGTATCGTGCCATATTTTTTTTCCATAATGTATTCCATTTGTTAACAATGTTTATACATTCATATACTCTTCCTGTGCATCAGCCATTTGAGTCGGTCATGGGAAAATCTGGAGTGAAAACAAGGTCTTCTGAGTAGTCAGTGCTACCTGTTGATGCAGATTTCTTGTTGGTTACAGATAGTTCCTCAAAGGAGGATTCAGAGAGAGATGACCAGTCGTATTCCCCCCGAGGTGCATGCTCTAACTTGGCTGGGTTATATTGCTCATATCATGCATATGGTGTCTTGCATTGCCATGCCATCTGCTTATATTAGACATGCTTTGTGTGAATGCCTCATGTTTGCTTTCTATATCAGATATGTGAATTATGCAATGCCATGTTTTTCAGCCAGTTATCATATATGTGAATTATGCACTGCCATGGAGCCAGGCATCATATATGTGAATTATCTCATGCCATATTTTTTTCATTTCGTATTCCATTTGTCGACAATCTGTGTATATTGAACTACTCTTCATGTGTATCAACCATTTGAGCCGGTTATGGAAAAATCTGGAGTGAAAACAAGGTCTTCAGAGCAGGCAATGGTACCTGTTGAAGCATATATCTCGATGGTTACAGGGAGCTCCTCAGAGGAGGATTCAGAGACAGATGACCAGTCCTATATCCCACCTGAGGTGTATGCTCTAAGTTGCAATGTTTATATTTCTCATATGATGCATATGGTGTCTTGCATTGCTTAGTTTAGACATCATATGCACAATATTGAATTCTATCTGCTTAGTTTAGAGATCATACATGCGAGTGCCAGCTGCTTAGTATATGAATCAATTATGTCAATTATATCATGCCATCCTGTATACTTAGACAACATGTATGTGAATTATTTCATCCCAACCTATTTTATAAAGACATCATATAGTTTTGTCATGTCATCCTGTTTAGGTACTCATCATATGTTGAATTATGCCATTATATCCTGTTAAGTTATCCATCATATATCTGAAACTGTGTCATGCTATCCTGTTTAGTTAGGCATCATATATGTGAAATTGTGTCATGTTGTCCTGTTTGGTTAGACAACATATATGTGAATTACCACATCTGTCTATCATACAATGTCTGTATGTTCAATTTCTTTTCTTGTTTATCAGCCATTTGAATTGGAGGGGGTGATGGCAGTATCTAAGGGAGCAAAAACCCGTTCTTCACAAAAGACAGTGCTACCCGTCGATGCAGATAGAACCATGGTTGTACTGGCCCACAAACTATCCCCACCACACATAATCGAGACTCTTCCAGATTGCACACTTACACCGTTGGGCAGAGAACCAGCTACAACCCATCTAACCGCAACCCCAGCGGATAGTAACCCACTTATAGTTGACAAAGCACCATGTCCACCACAGAGTACCCCCACACGAGCAGTTTGTAAAGCTACTGCAATGCCCAAAGCACGAAGACCACCACAACTAACCCAAACTCCACGTTTAAAGCAGAAGAGCAACTATTCTCAGGTCAGATTCCGTAGCTATGGTCCATACTCCTTTGCTGTTGCATCACTCTATTTACTCATACCAACTACTTTCGAATTTGAAGGATCCAATTGAAACTCCAATGGCGCGACATGTATGTTTTAAACCTATTTCTTTAACTGGATTGCTATTCTAACTTCTTGCTCTATGTTGATTTCAGTTTCAGTTCTATAAACAGTTATGTTCTCATGTGATGCACATTACAAGTGCTACCAATGCTGTGTAGTTTCTCACACTTATATTCTGTCTATGCTGCTGTGTCTTAAAAATATATGAGTTGAACTGTGTCTCTATCTTGATTAGGGAACATAAACTAGAATGATATGGATAATACAGTGACCATAGTACATAGATATATGTTTCTTTCATGCTGTTATCCTATCCACCTTACTACTGAACCGGTTTACCAAAATGAGTTTTGTATACTACAAGCTAAACCTGTGATGTGTCTGCTTGTTTCTCTTGTAGTATGCAGACAGAATATTGGAGAGGAGCACCCCACTATGCAATGGTAGAGAAAGTAATGCAGGTAAGGTTCAAGACAGTGAGACAACCCTATTGGTCTCCAAGAAAGGTGATAAAAACAATCTTGTAGACAGTGACAAAACCCCACAATCCTGCGTTAATGTAGTTACTGGCCAGTACCGCTGGCACAAGCTCTTCGAACTCGCTGCTTGAATCACTTCGGCTTCTTCAGTCTCAGCTACAAGCTGAAAGGCATCAGACAGCTGTGCTGCAGCAAGAAGCCGAAGGACTGAGGAAGTCCCTGCAGAATTCAGATGTGTACTTTCTTATGCAACAACAAGCGCTGGAGGATTTAAGCGCCAAACAAGAGAAAGTTAATAAGCTTGCTAAGCATCTTGCCAGCATTATGGGTACCCAGGATATTGTTTCTTGAACTCTTCTGAAGTGGTTTCAGTTCTGGACTTGTTTTGCTGCGACGTTTATATGCTGCTTTGTTCCCTATATTTGCACTGGTGGCGAACTTTGATGCCCAGTGGATGTAATATGTGTAATAGCCATGATAGCCTAGCATAAGTTGCTTGCTTATTTATTTCCTTGTTGTCTTGTTTATTTGTTTGCTTGTAGTCAGTGCAGTTCTTTTTAAGAGGTTTGCTAGTGGCTGCAATAACCTATTTTTTAAAACTAGGGCACAATAACCATGGGCTAGTAATTACTGTAGTGACACTCGGCCTCCTACGGGCCGTAGAAATAGTGGGCCTTCTACGGGCCGTAGAAACAGTAGGCCTTCTACGGGCCGTAGAAACAATGGGTCTTCTATGGGCCGTAGAAACAATGGGCCTTCTACGGGTCGTAGAAACAATGGGCCTTCTACGAGCCGTATCATCAATGGGCCTTATACGGGCCGTATGATCGATTGGCCAAACATGGGCCAATAACAGGCCGCATTATGGCCGTAAACAGGCTAGAGTTGGAATCGTCCGTTCATGGGCCGACCATCCGGGCCATCGTTAATAGGCCGTATTTGATGACGCTATGAAAATGGCCCAACGTATTAATGGACCACAAACGGGCCGACTGTAACCATAGGCTGAATTTGGCCCACAAGCAGAAAATGACAGTAACGGGTCGTAAGTAAAGAATGCTGGAAATGAGCCCAAGAATAAATGGGCTCTGAGAAGGCCGAAAGATAACATGGGTTGGAAACGGCCCAATGGAATAGCAGGCCGTTAATGGGTATAAAGTGATACACTATTCATTACGGGCCAGTTTCACCATGGGTTGTTAGTGGGTGTAAAGTGATACACTTTTCATTATAGGCCAGTTTCACCACGGGCCGTTAATAGGCCAAGAGTTACATAGGGCCTCATATGGGCCGAAAGACGTCATGGGCCATACATGGGCCAGAAGTAAAAACGGTCTGGAATCATATTGGATGGCCCAGATGATGCTACTAGGCCTAATTCGGATAGGGCGTAATGGCCTTGGGTTAGCGGGCTGTAAATGGGCTATATGCGAACATGCCATTAACAGGCTTACATGGGCCGACCCGCCATCTTTTGACCAAGTCAAACGGGTCGGCCTTTTCATAGGAATGGGCCTCTGTTGGGCCGTGCCACGTGTTGACGTATCATCGGCGCCTTTTGTCCAATGAGTGGATGACATCTGTCCCAACGATGAGACGCCACGTGTTTCCTCCAGCCAATCATGATTTTACACGTGGAAAATCCCCATTGGTCGGGGCTGTTAACGGGTTATCGGATCCAAAACCCGACCCGATAGCTTAACGGCGTTCCGTTATGGTGGATGCCACGTGTCGGTCACCCTTGACGAAAGCACTTCTGTGACGCGCGATTTATCGTCATGGAAGTGGACACTTCCGTGATGATAATTTTGGTAATGTCATGGAACACTTCTATGATAGCACAGGTATGACTATCTTGATTCTGTCATAAATTTGTCATGGATGTACATGCATGACAGAAAACGCGACCTACTATGACAAACACGTATCATCACGGAAGTGTATTTTTTTTGTAGTGTGCCATCGGATCGGGGCGCGAAGATCACTTGGTCCATAGTGTGCCAGTTGGCATAGATGTATTGATTCTTCAGCTCCCATCTAATCTGCTCACCACTGAGCATCTATGCTGCCAATCTCCGTGAAAGCTAACCATTTGATGGTTGCACTGAGGCAAACTAGCGCGATGATCACGCCGTTCGTAGTCTGCCAGTTGGCATGGAGTAGTTAGGAAGAAGGGGGGAGAAATTGCAAATTCACCATCGTTATCCTCTCGTTGGGAGAAGCCATTTCCAGAGGAGCTTCCATGTTCATTCATATCCCCACATGTCTCCTGGATAGATCCTTCCTCGCCTCCCCATCGCGTGATAGTCTCTGTCGCGACTTCTCACCATCATGGTCGACTTTGCTGCCCCATGCGTGATCTTGGTTTTGGCGGCTGCTCACCATTGAGCTCGACCACGGCAAGGGGAGCTCGACCCCTCCACCCCTAGTTGTGGTAGGAGTGTGATGCGTCTAATCGCCACCTCCATCTTCGTCGCGTTCCCGAGTCTGCTTGTGCTGCTCATCGTTGCTCCCCTATCTCCTCGAGTTTTCATCGTTCGTGTGCCATTGGCAGCTGACTCCGCCGTGGCTACTTGTTGTCACGGTCGAAGGACCAGCTTATTTTTATGGGTAGCCCAACGACCAAACTACGCCACCCCATAGCGTTGATTATTACGTGGGCTAGCTCCATGGACCAACTATTGGGCTGGGCAACCCACGTGCAAAAAGTTGGGATAGTGCACCAAGAACCATGTGAATCGTTTGTTCGAGGCAGCGGGAAATCGGCTTGGCTACTGATTAAACTGTGTGCGCGCAATGGAAAAAGCGGCGGTAGCGGGATTGATGATGTGCCTTCACCAAGAGCGAGAAAAATCAGTCAGTGGGGTGACGTGGCTGGGCTGATGAAGTGGACACGCTGCATGTCAAGAGAATTAGTTTAGTGGGGATGAACTATTTAGATACCATAGATACTATATATGCTTCACTTATATCTTTTGAGCTAGGAAATTGCTCTAGTGCTTCACTTATATCTTTTAGAGCATGATGGTGGTTATATTTTATATAAATAGTTACACTCTCATGCTTCGCTTATCTTTTTGAGAGTCTAACAAATAGTAATGGCAATTTGCCCGGGTTATAAGACTAGTCCATAAAGGATAGATATTTAAGGGGAGTATAATAAAAACTTTCATGTACAAGACTAAATATGAAACTTATGGTTTAATGATACTGATGCCGTAATATCAAAGGATATAAGTTCATGATCATTGGATAGTATAAATATTGATATTAGAGCTTGTTATTAACTTCTCATCTAAGTGTTGGTCATGGAATGGTGTGGAGGTTTGAGCATTTTTATGTCTGAAATGAAATCCTTGAGTGTTGTTATAATCAGATGCGTGCGATGGTTAAGTTGTACCAACCAAATCCCTAGGGGCATGCGAGTACAATTGTCGTAGGGTTCTGAGAATCAAATTCTTCATTAATTTCTTCATACTTAGAGGGTTAGTCTTCATTGATTGAAGAAAATGCTACTTCGTGTGTTGCACATCTAAGTCATCAATTTTGCATAAGTGTTAGGATGTGTGTCCTTTCAAAGGACATTAAAAGATTCTAAGATATTTAGCTCACACCGCAACTTGCTAAATCTCTTCTCATACAAGGGCTTTGTGAAGATATCTGCTAGTTGATCTTCAGTCTTCACGTGGTCGATGGAGATATCGCCCTTCAACACATGATCACGAAGAAAATGATGACGAATCTGGATGTGCTTTGTCTTCGAGTGCTGAACTAGGTTATGAGCAATCTTGATGGCACTCTCATTGTCGCAGTAGAGTGGCACATTCTTAACATTGATGCCATAGTCCTTGAGGGTTTGCTTCATCCATAGCAATTGAGCACAGAAAGAGCCAGCAGCAATGTACTCAGCTTCAACAGTAGAGAGTGATACACAGTTCTGCTTCTTCAAGGACTAACATACCAAGGATCGTCCGAGGAAATGACATGTGTGTAATGTTGACTTGCGATCCACCAGATCACCAGCATAGTCAGAGTCAGAATATCCAATGAGATCAAAAGCTGGGCCCTTGGGATACCATAGTCCAAGTGTTGGAGTGTGAGCTAGATATCGAAGAATATGTTTCACAGCCTTGTGGTGTGATTCCTTCAGTGTAGATTGAAATCAGGCACACATGCAAACACTAAACATAATATCTGGCCTAGATGCACATAGATACAATAAAGAGCTAATCATGGAGCGGTATACCTTTTGATCAAAGTCTTTACCATTTTCATCGGTGCATAGACGACCATTTGTAGGCATAGGGATTTTGACACCTTTGCAATCTTGCATGCCGAATTTCCTCAACACATCCTTGAGGTATTTCTCTTGTGATATGAAGATGTCGTTGCGTTGTTGACGAATTTGAAGACCTAAGAAGAATTTCAATTCTCCCATCATAGACATTTGATATTCTTCACTCAACATATAGGTAAATTTGTCACTGTAATGTTGGTTAGTACAACCAAAGATAATATCATCAACATATATTTGGCACACGAATAATTCATCATCATATGTTTTGGTGAAAAGAGTTGGGTTAAGTGAACCGGGTTTGAAGCCTTTCTTCATGAGGAATTCCTTCAAGGTGTCATACCACGCCTGAGGGGCCTGCTTGAGGCCATAGAGGGCCTTATTGAGTCTGAAGACTTTGTCAGGATGCTTTGGATCTTCAAAACCTGGTGGTTGAGAAACATATACTTCTTCCTCAAGCTTACCATCGAGGAATGCACTCTTCACATCCATTTGATATAAGATGATATTATGATGGTTAAAGAAAGTAATATGCGAATAGCCTCAAGTCTAGCAACAGGTGCAAAAGTTTCATTGAAATCAATTCCTTCAACATGTGTGTAGCCTTGAGCTACAAGACGATCCTTATTTCTCACCACAAGGCCATTTTCATCTTGCTTATTGCGGTAGATCCATTCGGTGCTGATGATATTGTGCTTGTGTGGGTATGGTCACTTGACAAGTTCCCACACATTGTTGAGCTCGAATTGATGTAATTCCTATTGCATAGCTTGAATCTACTCAGGCTCCAGAAATGCCTCATCAACTTTGGTGGGCTCTCATAGAGACAAAAGCAAAGTGCCCACAAAAGTTAGACAAGTGTGAAGCTTTTGAGCATGTGAGAGGACCTGGTGCATTGATGTCGTCGATGATTCTCTCAATCCGCACTTCATTTGCAACACGAGGATGAGCAGTTGACGACTTTGATTGTGATCAACATTTTCTTCAGAGCCATTTTCTTCAGATGCACCAACATGATTTTCTTTACGTTCTGGAATGACTTCTTCAGCAGATTCTTCAGTGGGTCGGGTATGACATCCTCAGTAGCCTTGAACTTGATGGATTCCTCAGGAGACATTTCATCTAGCACAGGAGGTAGGTGCTCTCTTTGCGAGTCGTTAGTTTCATCGAACTGCACATCTACAGTTTTGTCGGGGTTATCTCGCGGGCGGGTTCGCGAGACGACATATGCCATGAGGTGGCTTGTGGTGAGGGCAAGACTGCTTTGGAGGTCAAGGGATGGGATTGAGCAAACAACACACGGTGATTTACCCAGGTTCGGGGCTCTCCAGAGAGATAATACCCCTACTCCTGCATGTCTGAATATATATGCAGTGTACATGTCTGGCAGTACAAAGTTGCTCCTAGAGCTGTATTTGAGAGCAGTAGCAGAGTGCTCACTATCTCATATATGCCTCATATGTGTGTATGAGAGTGAGAGCAAGTGTGTGGCGTGGTTGCTTGAGCATGCATGTGTGTGAGCATGTCCGGGATGGATGGATGGATGGCTGGTTTATATATGAGTGTGGCTAGCTTGTGAGGTAAGCTATGTAGGAATGGGTGTGTGCTTGGGATGTAAGCTAGTGTAGCTTACATCCCAAGCTGTGTGTAGCTTGCGAGCTAGGCTAAGTTTTGTCCCTGGGGCATTTTATAAATCAATGCCCGGGGACAAAGTACATTGTAGATGATGACGCGTGTGACGAGCGAACAGTGTATTCTTTGTCAGCAATAGTGGTTGCAGTATGGCCGTCTTGTCGGTGTCGTGTCGGACGGGATGTCGTAGTTGACTTCACGTAGCAGGCCAGCTGGAGCAGCTGGACAGGGACCCGGCCAGGCGACCGGGTTGAGGAGTCTGGCCGGGTTGAGGGACTTGGCCGGGTTGAGCAACCTGGCCAAGTGCGAGCCGGGTTGAGGGGCGTTACTGGCCCCGATGTTTTTGAAGCGCCATTTCCTGTCTTGGGCCTACCCGGGGGTCATCCCCTCGACAAGTTTCAACTATCTTGTGGTGATAGGTGTTGAAGACTCTTTAGGTGTGCGAGTCCTTTCCGTAACCGAGCATAAAACCTTCATGTGCTTTTGGTGCAAATTTAGAATTGTGATAGGATCTCTAATCCAACATTTAGCACCAAAGACTTTGAAATAACTCACATTGGGTTGCTTTCTAGTGAGGAGTTCATATGGGGTCTTCTTGAAGAATTTGTGAAGATATACCCTATTGATAATGTGGCACGCAGTATCAATAGCGTCAGGCCAGAAACGAGGAGGTGTCTTGTATTCATCAAGCATAGTGCGAGCCATCTCAACAAGAGTCATGTTCTTGCGCTCCACGAGGCCATTCTTCTAAGGAGTGTAGGGGGCAGATAACTCGTGAGTAATACCAAGTTCACCAAGATAATCATCAAGACCAGTATTCTTGAACTCGGCCCCATTATCACTCCGGATATGCTTGATCTTCACACCGAAGTTCGTAGATGCCCTTGAGGAAAATCGTTTGAAGACTTCTTGCACTTCAATTTTGTAAGTGATGATATGCACCCATGTGTAACGAGAATAATCATCAACAATAACAAAGCCATATAGAGATGCTGCATTTGTTAGTGTGGCATAATGAGTAGGGCCAAAGAGATCCATGTGAAGTAATTCAAACAGATGAGAGGTGGTCATGATAGTCTTCGAGGGGTGCTTGGCTCTGGTCATTATTCTAGCCTCACAAGTCTCACAAAGATGATCTTTGAGGAATTTGACACCCTCGATGCCAATGACGTGCTTCTTCTTCGTGAGTGTATGTAAGTTCCTCATGCCAGCATGACCTAGTAGTCGATGCCATAACCAGCCTTCTGAAGCTTTTGCAAGTAGACATGTGGCAGGCTGTGGTCCTATAGAGAAATCAACAATATACAAGTATCCTCTCCTAAAGCCTTCGAAGACTTTGGAATTTTCAGATTCCATTAGCACAATACAGCGAAATTTGCCAAAGATGACAACCATATCAAGATCACAAAGCATTGAGACAGACATGAGGTTTAATCCTAAGGACTCGACAAGCATGACTTTGTCCATGTGTCTATCCTTTGAGATTGCAACCCTACCTAGCCCAATACCTTGCTTTTGCCTTTGTCAGCATAGGTGATATGCTTCAGATGTGAAGGAGATAAGGTAGTGTCCATCAATAGATTCCTATCACCAGTCATGTGATTTGTACATCGACTATCGAGGACCCACTCAGTAGCTTTGGGTTGATCATCCTGCAGATGAATTAGTGCAACTTACGAACCCATATACTTCATTAGTGAAGAATATGACATCAAATTCATCAATTGAATTTCATCAAGTAGTACAACACTTATAATAGTATGAGGATGTGAGAAATGAGCAATTCATTTCTTCCTGATTAGCTTGCGTCCTTTCAAGCATATTTAGGTCTCCAGCAAATTCTTCAGACGTTCAAGTTTGTCTGGAGACCTGACCCTGCACAAGAGATTAGTTCTTTTTCTTCACCACGCACATCTGGAGGGGTGGCAAAGAGTTCATCATTCTGCAAGATCCGTAAGAGAAAGGTGGCATTGAAGCCAGTGCACTTCGTTTCACAGAAGACGGGTTAGAGTAAGCATATGAATAAGCAGGGAAATTCTTCGAGGACTTATGAACATAATGATTTGAAGAATAATGCACATATTCATTGCCTTTAGATTTTCCCTGTGAAATAGAAGTGCTAGCACGATGATGTTCATATGAGGATTTGGATCCACGTGAGGAATTTGATCCAAATGAAGAATTTGATCTTGGGTTCCTATTCTTCACAAGTGGTGTCATGAGGACATTCACCTCAAGACTTTCAAGGCACCTTTTGGGAACCCAGATTTTCTTCATAGGCGGACCGTTCCTGCAGTTAGTTCCAACATATCAAGCAAATATCACCATTCTAATTTTTGAACAGTTTCGAGTCAAATGACTCATCAAAAGAATATGAAGATCACAAGTAATGCTAGATAAAGTAGATGGATCTATGGGAGGTCCTTTCACAGCAACCCATGAGGTTTTGGGATACTGCTCAGGTTTCTAGTATGTCCCATCAGCATTGAGTTTCCTGTCAAAGGGAATACCCTCTTTCCTGGGGTTCCTGTTCAAGATCTGCTTTTTAAGCACATCGCAAAGAGTGTGATGCCCTTTGAGGCTTTTGTATATGCCAGTCACATACAGTTCCTTCAACCTTGCATTATCGTCAGTGATACTTGTGGTATCCTCAGATGAGGAATTTGTGACCACAGAGACAGTTGAAGAATTTGCAATAATAGAAGCATTTGAACATTCAGGTGAAGAATTAGCAGATTCACGCTCAATGAATTTCAAACATGGTGGAATGAATTCTTCTTGAGCGGAACTGATCTGTTGAGCAAGCAATGAATCATTTTCCTTCTGAAGATCTTCATAACCCACCCTTAACTTCTCAAGATTTTGGTTTCTTTGAATAAATTCATAAGAAAGCTTCCCATGATCGGCTAAGAGAGAGTTATGATGACTCTAAAGATTATCAAACTTAGATTGAAGTCGTTGAAGATCATCAGTCAGAGTTTGAGTTTGAACCATTTCTTCACCCAACAGGTCATTGCTTTTGTCTAGCAGGTTTTGAACCTTTTCCAAAGCCTTTTGTTGTTTAACAACAATCTTAGCAAGTTTGGAATAGTTAGGTTTGAGATTTTCATAAGATTCATCCTCACTAGATTCAGAGGGGGGATATTTGAGTACCTTGACACCTTTTGCCATGAAGCAATAGGTGGGAGCATAGTCATCGACGCCGTTGTCAGCAGTGTTGGGGAAGCCATTTTCTTCAGCGTTGAGGATGGACTTGCTGATGTAAGCAGTAGCGAGGGCTAGGCTCGCCACAACAGAGTCTGACTCCTCAGATTCCTCCTCTTCCTCATTTTCCTCAGATTCAGCTTCAGAGCCCATTTCCTTGCCAATAAATGCCCGAGCCTTTTTGTAACTGCTCTTCCTATGAGATGAAGACTTTGAAGATTTTGACGATGAGGACTTCAAAGATTTCTTCTTCTTCTTTGAGTTATCAGAACTCTCATCCTTGTACTTGTTCTTCTTTGATTCCTTCGCCCATTGAGGACAATCATTGATGTAGTGGCCAGGTTTCTTGCATTTGTGACAAGTCCTCTTGTAATCGCGGGATGAGGAATCGGATCTCACGCCATCACTTCTTGAAGATTTTCCAAAGTGATCACGCCTTGAGAACTTCTGGAATTTCCTCATGAGCATTGCTGCTACCAAAATCTTCATCTTCGGATTCAGAGACTGCCTTGGCCGTCAGTGCACGTGATCTTCCATAGCTTGGCCCATAGAGGTCTCTCTTCTCAGCAAGCTGGAACTCATGAGTATTTAGCCTCTCGAGGATATCAGTAGGATCTAGTGACTTGTAGTCTCCATGTTCTCGAATCATCAGTGCAAGAGTATCGAATGAGGAATCAAGTGATCTGAGCAATTTCTTCACCACCTTATGGTCGGTGATTTCAGTGGCACCAAGTGCTTGAAGCTCATCTAAGATGTCAGTGAGGCAATCGAAGGTTTGCTGAACATTTTCATTGTCGAGTCTTTTGAAGCGGTTGAAGAGATTGCGAAGAACGTCAACTCGGGAGTCACGTTGAGTAGAGACTCCTTCGTTGACCTTGGGCAGCCTGTCCCAGATAAGCTTTGCTGGTTCCAAAGCACTCACTCTATCATACTGTGCTTTGCTCAGATGGCCACATTTGATATCCTTCGCTTGAGAATTGAGTTGCTTGAATCTCTTCACATCAGTAGCGTTCACAGAAGGAGTGACAGAGGGAACACCATTTTCCACAACATACCAAAGATCGTTGTAAATTGCCTCAAGATGCATGCGCATCTTATTCTTCCAGTAGGGGTAGTCTGTCCCATCGAAGGTAGGACACCCAGCTGAGACCTTGATCATTCCTGCAGTCGACATAACTAAAACTCTAGGTGGTTAAACAAAAATCGCACAGAACAGGGGAGTACCTTGCTCTGATACCAATTGAAAGTGCATTACATCAACTAGGGGGGGTGAATAGGCGGTTTTTACAAAGTCATCACTGAGGAAATTCTAAGTGAGGAATTTCCTAAGCAACGAAACACTAGCAACGGAATAAATACTCAGGTACAAGCATAACAGAGCAATAGCATAGTCATCATGATGAAATGAAACATACATAGAGCACTGAAAGCGTGAAAGCAGGATAAGCATGCTGAAGATAAAGAGATTGTAGAAATAGGATTGAGGAAATTGAGAAGTCTCCAGTCAAAGTCTTCAAATAGTAACAATTAGGTTCATCAACATATGAATGAGGAAATTAAAGGGTTGAGGAAATAGAACCAGTAGCTTGGTGAATACGATGATTTGGTAGTCCAGTTCCAACTGATGTGACAGTTGTACGTCTGGTTGGAGCGGCTGGGTATTTAAACATAAGGACAGACAGTCCCGGACACACAGTCCTCACCATATTCTCCTTGAGCTAAAGTCACACAGACCTCACCCAATCACTCGTGGTAAGTCTTCAGGTGACTTCCAAACCTTCACAGACTCGGTCACTTGGCGATCCACAATTCCTCTTGGACGCTCTAGACCATGACGCCTAACCTTATGGAGGATGCATAGTCCTCAAAGGTAACAACCATCGGTTCCACACAAGAACAATCTCTTCAGTGATGCTCAATCACTTTGGGTTGTAGGTGTTTGGGTTTTGGGTTTTTCCTCACTTAATGATTTTTGCTCAAAGTCCTCGGAGGATGGGATGCTCTCAATGACAAGTGTCAGTTTCTCTCGAAGCAGCCAACGAGCTAGTGGTTGTAGGGGCGGCTATTTATAGCCTAGGGAGCAGCCCGACATGATAAGACATAAATGCCCTTCAATGATATGACTGTTAGGTGGGTAGGATATTTTGGACAGTTGGCGCATAACACAACAATGGTCAGAAATTTGAGCTCTCAAATTCCTTAGGACTATCATGTTCCTCACTGTGTAGGCAATCCGCACTGGCTAATTCCTAAGTCCTCAGTCAGAACAAATTCTTCAGAGAATAGAAGATCTTCGTCTCTTTCACTAAAGAAATTGACTGAACTGTATGAGATTTCCAATGGTTTCACTCAAAAGGATTGGGTATGTGTAGGCTTTGAGATGAGCATCACCTGGAAAGTGTTTCCTTAGTTTTACCCCGACCCCCTTTAACAGTATGGTGTTTCCTATGACTGAAGAAAGAGAAAATAAAACTATGAAAACAAAAGTCTTCACGCTTCATAGTCCTCGCATTAATACCAAAGTCTTCAAGGTCACACTAATTTCCTCAGTTTCAAAGTCTTCAAGAAAACCAAAGTCTTCAACTGAAGGCATACATTTTTAGGGGTCGACTTTCATCATAAATATCAAACACCTCATCGACTTATAGAACCTATGTACACTCACAAACACATTAGTCCCTTAACCTATATGTCTTCAATACACCAAAATCACTAAGGGGCACTAGATGCACTTACAAATTGCAATAATGATTACCGGTCTAGTTATAGATTGCCTATGGATAAATAACTTTCCTGTGACAAAAATCTCTCTACTAAAACTAACTTAGTTGTTTCTTTATCTAAATAGCCCCTAGTTTTTATTTACGCGTTCTTTATTATCTTGCAAACCTATCATATCACACCTACAAAGTACTTCTAGTTTCATACTTGTTCTAGGTAAAGCGAACGTCAAGTGTGTGTAGAGTTGCATCGGTGGTCGATAGAACTTGAGGGAATATTTGTTCTACCTTTAGCTCCTTGTTGGGTTCGACACTCTTATTTATCGAGAAAGGCTACAACTGATCCCCTATACTTGTGGGTTATCACACATCCACTAAGCTCTTGACTCCCACGCAACTCTGTTTGACCTAATTCCATCCCTATAAATTCCCAAATATTCCCAAACCAACAAGAAGCCACCCAAAACACTTTTTTCACTGTCGCAAGCTTCTGTTCTTACGCGATTACATCTGGAGGCCGCAAAGGACAAGCGGAAAGTTTTCTTATATAAAAGCAAAGCGTTCTCGATGACACATGGGAATTGTCATCTTGTCATGTTCACCATGTTTAGTTGATTTGCGTTCACTACTTTGATAACTTGATATGTGGGTGGACTAGTGTTAGGGTGTTGTTCTTACATGAACAAGAAACCTTCTTATGATTACCCCCCCTCGCAAGCATCCGCAACTACGAAAGAAAAATGAAGATAAATCTAACCATAGTATGAAACATATGGGTCCAAATAATCCTCTTACCGAATAATGCATAAACTAGGGTTTAAGCTTTTGTCACTCTCACAACCCATCATCTACTTATTACTCCCCAATGCCTTCCCTTAGGCCCAAGTAAGGTAAAGTGCCATGTAGTCAATGTTCACATGAAACCACTAAAGGAAGAGCAACATACATATCATCGAAATATCGAAAAAAATACCAACTTCACGTGATTAATTATAACAAGACTTCTCACATGTCCTCAAGAACAAAAATAACTACTCACAAATTATATTCATGTTCACAATCGGAGGTGTATAGAATATGCTTTATGATCTAAACATATAATCTTCCACCAAATAAACCAATTAGCATAAACTACAAGATGTAATCAACACTACTACAACCCACAGATACCAATCTAAGGTTTTGGGACAATGATTGAATACAAGAGATGAACTAGGCTTTGAGATGAGATGGTACTGGTGAAGATGTTGATGAAGATTGGTGCTCCCATGATGAGAGGATCATTGGTGATGTTGATGGCTTCGATCACCCCCTCCTCACTACTAGGGAAAAGCCTAGTAGTAGTGTGGGTTTTATGCCTACTAGTAGCGTAGGGACCAACACTACTAGTAAGGCGCTATATCTATTCATTAGCACTAGCACGTGCAGCACACTCTACTGCTAAGACATATAGCTATAACGTGTGTTGTTTCTTGCACTGCTGCTAATCTAACTAGTAGTACCGTGTTTCCTATCCAGCGCTACTAGTATTCTGTTTTCCATTTTTTAGTGTATTTATACGCCATTATACAAATTTTGATACAGTACCAATTAAGAGGTTGTTATATCATTATGTCCATGATGAATTAATATATCATTGTGAGGAAAAAACATGGATTAGATTCATTTGGATGAATCAAAAGTTAAATTAGGACGACGATCCTATTAATTCAACTTTTGGTCACTTTTGATCCATCCACATGAATCTAATCCGCGTTCCTTCCACCAATGATATAATAACTAATCATGATCATAATAACAAATCATCATGATAATCATGATCAACATCATCATCATGTTAATATAAAAACTCTTACATCATATCATCACCAACAACACTAGCTAATAATCATCATAGTCATTACCACCAACACTATTTAATTATCATAGTCATAGTGTAGCTATCTAATCACCACCAACACTAGCTAATAATAATCATCATAGTCATTGCCACCAACACTAGCTATTTAATCATCATAGTCATAGTGTAGCACATCATAATCTTCAAACTCATTCTAGCTAGCTAATCACTCCCGCTGCTCTCTCAAGTAAAATAGCATAAAACATGTGTAGCACTCCTGCTTCATTGATGTCTGCTAAAACTATGTCGGTATTTCCCCAAAGAGGAAGGGATGATGCAGTATAGCGACGGTAGGTATTTTCCTCAGTGATGAGAACAAGGTTATCGAACCAGTAGGAGAACCTCCTAACACCACGTAAACAACCCCTGCACACAAATAACAAATACTCACAACCCGACGTGTTAAAGGGGTTGTCAATCCCTTTTGGGTACGACGCCTCAAGTAGGCAAGATAAGGTGAGATAAATGTGGTAGATAGGATAAATAGATCGCAGAACAAATAAATTGCAGCAAGGTATTTTTGTATTTTTGGTTTCATATATCTGAAAATAAAAGCAAATGAAAATAGATCGCAAAGGCGAATATGATGAAAAGAGACCCGGGGGCCGTAGGTTTCACTAGTGGCTTCTCTTGAGAAAAATAGCAAACGGTGGGAAAACAATTACTGTTGGGCAATTGATAGAACTTCAAATAATCATGACGATATCCAGACAATGATCATTATATAGGCATCACATCCAAGATTAGTGGACCGATTCCTGCCTGCATCTACTACTATTACTCTACACATCGACCACTATCGAGCATGCATCTAGTGCATAAGTTCATGGAAAACGGAGTAATGCAATAAGAATGATGAGATGATGTAGACAAGATCTATTTATGTAGAAATAGATGCCATCTTGTTATCCTTAATAGCAACGATACATACATGTCGTTTCCCTTTCTGTCACTGGGATAAAGCACCCTAAGATCAAACCCATCACAAAGGACCTCTTCCCATTGCAAGATAAATAGATCAAGTTGGCCAAACAAAACCCAAATATCAAAGAAGAAATACGAGGCTATAATCAATCATGCATATAAGAGATCAAAGAAGACTCAAATAACTTTCATGGATAAAAACATAGATGTGATCATAAACTCAAAGTTCATCGGATCCCAACAAACACACCGCAAAAAGACTTACATCATATGGACCTCCAAGAGACCATTGTATTGATAATCAAGAGAGAGAGAGAGAGAGAGAGGAAGCCATCTAGCTACTAACTACGGACCCGTGTAGGTCTACAAAGAACTACTCACGCATCATCAGAGAGGCACCAATGGACATGATGAAGCCCTCCGAGATGGTGTCTAGATTGGATCTGGTGGTTCTAGACTTTGTGGCGGCTGGAATTGATTTTCATCGATTCCACTAGGGTTTCTGGAATATTGGGGTATTTATAGAGCAAAGAGGCGGTGCGGGAGGCCAACGAGGAGGGCACAACCCACCGGGGCACGCCTGGGCCCCCAGTCGCGCCCTGGTGGGTTGTGCTCCCCTCGGAGCTCCCCTCAGGTGCATTCCTAGCCCACTAGATGTCTTCTGGCCCAAAAAAATCCTCAAAAAGTTTCTCTGCGTTTGGACTCTGTTTGGTATTGATTTCATGCAATGTAAAAAACATGCAGAAAACAACAACTAGCACTGGGCATTATGTCAATAGGTTAGTACCAAAAATGATATATAATGACTATAAAATGATTGGAAAACATCCAAGAATGATAATATAACAGCATGGAACAATCAAAAATTATAGATATGTTGGAGACGTATCATTCATCATATTGGAGAATGCAGATGAACCTGTCTCCTAATTGTGGGTTGCGCTTCTGATTGCTGGCCCCTAGTATTTCTTTGCTGCCATACTTCACAATTTTGTTTGACACTTTGACTATTAAGACTTGATCGCTTTTAGAAATCATGAATGCACTCATGTGCAATGCAAGATATCTTGGTTGTAAGCTAACTGTCGTGGAATTATCACGTCAGATGTCCTAGTGTAAGGACTTAGGTGTGGAGCCATCGCAACGTAGTTAGCTTGAAGGGGTTAAACGGGATAGGGGACACAGAGAGTTTATACTGGTTCGACCCCTCGTGGTGGAGGTAACAGCCTAATCCAGTAGCATGGTTATTGCTTGGGCTTTGATTACCAGGGAGCGGATACACTTGACCTAGTTCTTGATCTCTTTCTTTCCTGCCTAACTCACTGCTTGGTCGTCCCTTTATATACACAGGTTGACGCCCGGCGGCTTACAGAGTCCTGGCCGGATCATAGACAACGTGTCCGGCTCGATGACTAACTAAGCCTACCTTACAATACAAGTTTATTCTCATGGCGGTTCATCCTCCTGGGCCCTAAGTCACCTCTGGGTCTTGGGCCGCCAGCAGGCTTGTATGACCCGCCACCTTCATGGGTTATCGCTAGTGGTATGACCCAGCCCCTCCTGGGCGGTTCATACCCAGTAGTTATATCCCCAACATTAGGCCCCAGGTTGATTTGAACTTGTTCATATCAATCTTCAACACCTGACTTGTAAAATCTGCACCACCTGTTGTAACCCGCCATGACGTCAGCTCTTGAAATCCTCTTAAACCTCCATGACGCCATTTCACCTTAACTCCGCACGAGGCCCACATCATCTTAACTGAACCTTATCTTAATAAACATCCCGAAAATCAAGGCATCCCTATAGCCATGCGATGATTTCGGCCTCCTCGATTCCCGTGCATGCCTTGTACTCGCCCCCTTATAAATAGGGACGGGGATCTCTCTCATTTCCCCCCTGCTTCCTTCTTCGTCTTCCTCCTCCTCTCAGCCGCATGAGTGCTCGAACTCTGCCGTCTCAACCTCTAGTTGCTGCACCAACTCAGGCCGCCACAACGACCTGACAAGACCAGAGAACTCCAGTGTGCCACCGCTGATCCTCATCGCCTGTAAGCGCGCCTCCCTCTTTCATCTCAGATCTGCTTTTAGGGTTTGCGCTGTTCATCGGTGTTCTTGCTGTTCTTCCTTATCTTCTTCAACTCCTACAACTTTCAATCTGGATAGGCCGTAGATCTTGTGTGGAAGTAGTTTTGTCACCATTTTTGCCATTAAAGTAGCATCTCTTTGTAAAAAACCACATCAACATATACAAGTTTTTTCTCTGCCGCCACCTTAGGTTTTACTTTCACTGCCTTTTCTGAACTGTTACAGATCCAAAATTATAGCTCTAACTTGCAAAATCTGTTTGTTTGCCACTTAGCAAAATTTTCAATTGATAGATTTAAATCCCCAAAAGTGCCATGGCGGCTTATGACATAAACCCTGATCCGCCATATTACATTAGGCCCCGCTTAAGCCGCCATCATCCACTTAAATCCATAACCCGGCCATCTTCCGGTTTAACCAAGTTGGCTTGTTCTGAACTGAACCTCTGTAGCTTTATCCTTGTATAGCAGTTGAAACGACAACTTGTAACTCGCCACACATCTGCCGGTTTAATGACATCTTGAATTACTTTATTGTAGGTCGTGCACCCAATCATGACCAAGATAGTCATATCATTCGACTGGGTTCCATCCATTGTTACTGAGTCAATGCTTTAAGACTATGTAAAGATTGGTTTTTTACCGGCCAAAGACGTCATTCACTGGCGCGCTCCTAATCCGGGTGAATCCAAACCTTAGCCGCAAGCCAACGAAGTTATCATCTTCACTGATCACATGAACTAGGGATTCTCACCGCCCGGGTCAAAATTCTTCTATGATGTTCTGCACTTTATGCAACTTCATCCTCAAGATATCGGGCCCAACTCCATTTCCAACATTTGCAACTTACAGGTCTTTTGTGAAGTATGCCTTCAAGAATAACCTAGTGTTGACCTCTTCAAAGAATATTTCTATTTGAACTGCCAAAATGAATTTACTGACGGTCCCTGAGGGATTCCTGGATAAGGGGGTATCCGGACAGCCAGACTATGTACTTTGGCCGGACTGTTGGACTATGAAGATACAAGATTGAAGACTTCGTCCCGTGTCCGGATGGGACTCTCCTTTGCATGGAAGGCAAGCTTGGCGATTCGGATGTAGATCTCCTTCTCTGTAATCGACTCTATGTAACCCTAGCCCCCTCCGGTGCCTATATAAACCGGAGGGTTTGGTCCGTAGGACAACAACAATCATACCATAGGCTAGCTTCTAGGGTTTAGCCTCTACGATCTCGTGGTGGATCAACTCTTGTAATACTCATATCATCAAGATTAATCAAGCAGGAAGTAGGGTATTACCTCCATCGAGAGGGCCCAAACCTGGGTAAAACATCGTGTCCCCAGTCTCCTGTTACCATTAGCCTTAGACGCATAGTTCGGGACCCCCTACCCGAGATCCGCCAGTTTTGACACCGACATTGGTGCTTTCATTGAGAGTTCCTCTATGTCGTCGTTGTAAGGCTCGATGGCTCCCCCAACCTTCAACAACGCAGTCCAGGGTGAGACTTTTCTCCCCGGACAAATCTTTGTGTTCGACAGCTTTGCACTGCGGGCCAACTTGCTTGGCCATCTGGAGCAGATCGACAGCCATGCCCCTGGCCATTAGGTCAGGTTTGGGAACTTGAATTACACGGCCGATATCCGCGGAGACTTGATCTTCGACGGATTCGGTCCTGCATCGGGAGTGCCGAATAGTCACGATGAGCATGACTTAAATCTGCTACCGGACAATATTCGGGATATCACCCCTACAGCCGCTCCGGACCTAAATCCGGGGCAGATCACGTCAACCGAGGACGGGTGGATGGACCCCACCATGGAGGCCGCATACTCTTCGGCGGTAGAGCCGAACACAGATTCCGCCGTTAAGGGGATCTGCGTCACCGAACCCCCGGACCTGTGTCCGGACATGGGTTCCGAACCACGAGTGCCCGGGCACATCAAGCCCGATTGGGCTCTAGTAATGGAGTTCACCGCCACGGATATATTTCAACACTCCCCCTTGGGCGATGTGCTAAATTCATTAAGGTCTCTCTCTGTTAGGAGATTCCTGGCCGAACTATGTTCGGCTCGAGTGGGAAGCAGGCGACAAAGAAATTCGTTACCCACCCACCACCCACTTCATAGCCACAATCGATGATTTGATCGACGTGCTTAACTTCAACTCCGAAGACATCGACGGTATAGACGACAATGCGGGAGAAGAATAGGAACCACCGCCCATAGGGCGCTGGACTGCCACCTCTTCATATGATATATATATGGTGGATACTCCAAAAGAAAACAAAGGCGATGAGGCAACAGGAGATAACCCCTCAGGGAAGAGATCAAAGCATGGGCGTCATCGGCGCCGCCCTAAGCCCCGCCACAGCAACACTGGCACTGGAGAAGAAAACAATCCAGATGGCGCCGAAGAGGAATATAATCCTGATCATCCTACCTTCGAGCAGGCCGAACAAGAAGACGGGCAGGTCAGCCCAGATGAACAGGCGACAGACAAATACTTGGAGGACGACAACTACATGCCTCCCTCCGAAGACGAGGTGAGCCTCGGTGACGATGAATTCGGCGTACCGGAGGATCCCATAGAGCAGGAGCACTTTAAGCGCCGGCTTATAGCCACTGCAAGAAGCCTAAAAAAGAAGCAGCATCAGCTCCAAGCTGATCAAGATCTGCTTGCAGACAGATGGACTGAGGTCCTGGCAGCCGAGGAATATGGACTCGAGCCCCTCATCAGGGGATACCCAAAGCACAAGTCGCTAGAGGAAGAGGCCGAACAGACTGCACTACCAGCACAAGATGAGGCTGACCGGCCACCCCGTGGCCGGGATAAAACGACGTACCAGCCCGCACCGCCATGCCGGTTCACTACGGCGCGGGGCAATACGCAGGACCTGTGAGACACATTGGAAAACAACGCAGGACAACCAAGATCGATCTACGGATCACGAGGGCGCGCCACAACACATGGCGATGACCGTCATGCCGGATACACTAGTAATAATTCCAGCCGGGCCGAACATAACCGACTATACCTAGCCGGACTGCGTCGTGACATAGCCCGGCATAGAGGCGCCACACACCCCCTTTGCTTCACTGATGAAGTAATGGATCATGAATTCCCAGAAGGGTTCAAACCTGTGAACATCGAGTCATGCGATGGCACAATAGACCCCGTGGTGTGGATTGAAGATTTCCTTCTCCACATTCATATGGCTTGCGGTGATGATCTACATGCCATCAAGTATCTCCCCCTCAAGCTCAAAGGGCCATCCAAACATTGGCTGAATAGCCTGCCAGCGAATTCCATCAGCAGTTGGGAAAAATCTTGAGGATGCATTCCTCGACAACTTCCAAGGCACCTATGTGCGACCACCGGATGC
Organism: Triticum aestivum; assembly: GCF_018294505.1. Taxonomy (NCBI): domain Eukaryota; kingdom Viridiplantae; phylum Streptophyta; class Magnoliopsida; order Poales; family Poaceae; genus Triticum; species Triticum aestivum. The sequence continues at coordinate 599,142,367 of NC_057810.1, forward strand.
TGATGACTTAAGTCACATTACCCAACAGCCCGGAGAGTCAGCCAGAAAATTCTGGACTCGGTTCCTAACTAAAAAGAACCAAATTGTTGACTGTCCGGACGCCGAGGCCCTGGCGGCCTTTAAGCATAACATCCGCGACGAGTGGATCGCCCCACACCTTGGCCAAGAAAAGCCGAAGTCCATGTCGGCCCTCATGGCACTCATGACCTGCTTTTGCGCGGGCGAGGACAGCTGGCTGGCTCGCAGTAACACCGCGGCAGGAAACTCCGGCACTTCAGATGTCCGCGACAATAATGGAAAGCCACGGCGAAATAGACATAAGCATCGGAACAATGGCAACAATACCGAAGATACGGCAGTCAATGCCGGATTCAGCAACTCTAAATCCGGTCAGCGGAAAAAGCCGTTCAAAAGAAACAATCCGGGATCGTCCAGTCATGACCGCATACTCGACCGCTCGTGCCAGATTCACGGCACCCCGATAAACCAGCCAGCCACACTAACAGAGATTGCTGGGTGTTCAAATAGGCCGGTAAGGTGAACGCCGAAAACAAGGACAAGGGGCTGCACAGCGATGACGACGAGGAGCCCCGGCGTCCGAACACTAGGGGACAGAAGAAATTTCCTCCCCAGGTGAAAACGGTAAACATGATCTATGCCACCCACATCCCCAAACGGGAACGAAAGCATGCACTTAGGGACATCTATGCGATGGAGCCAGTCGCCCCAAAGTTTAATCCATGGTCATCCTACCCGATCACCTTCGATCGTAGGGACCATCCTACCAGCATCCGTCATGGCGGCTCAGCCGCATTGGTCCTGGACCCAATCATCGACGGATTCCATCTCACGCGAGTCCTCATGGACGGTGGCAGTAGCCTGAACCTGCTCTATCAGGACACAGTGTGCAAAATGGGCATCGATCCCTCACGGATCAAACCAACCAAAACCACCTTTAAAGGTGTAATTCCAGGGGTGGAGGCCCGCTGTACGGTCTCAATAACACTGGAAGTGGTCTTCGGATCTCCGGATAATTTCCGAAGCGAAGAGTTAATCTTCGACATCATCCCTTTCCGTAGTGGCTATCACGCACTACTAGGACGAACTACGTTCGCTTGATTCAATGCGGTACCACACTATGCATACCTCAAGCTCAAAATGCTAGGACCACGCGGGGTTATAACAGTCAACGGAAATACAGTCCGCTCCCTTCGTACGGAAGAGCACACTGCGGCCCTTGCGGCAGAAGTAAAAAGCAGCCTTCTTCGACAGACAGCCCGGTCGGCAATAACAACCCCAAACACCGTCAAGCGAGTTCGAGGCACCCCGTAGCAGGATGGCCAGGCACACCATGAGCTCGATTAGCAATCCGGCCTCCGCCCCAGACCCATCAAGGAGGCACTTGTGCCACGTGTACACAACTACGCACTAAAATACCATGGGCATACGCGAAGGCGAGTCAACGATGCAGCTCACAAACGCTAAACCGCATTACCTTCTACTTTCTTTCTTTTCAGGACCCTACTTTTGGGCAGCCCCTTCAGAGAACCGGACTACCGGATTCATCACTGGAGGGAACACGAAGGAGGCAAGAGGCTTTGCACACAAGGGAATACCCAGGTGGTCTCTTTCAGTGATTGTTATACCTGTTTTTACATACCCGCATGCAGCCTGCCCTTGGACAGGGCATGTCAAATAGTCCTATTTGTTTCTGTGTAATGCATTAATTGTACACATATGCCTTGCCGTATTACCCAAATAACAATGGGAAATAGTATACAACGTCAGCTTCTCATTACTATCTTCATATTTTCCATTGAATATTTTTTAATATTGGATCCATACACTTTGGTATGGTCAGTTCGCCAGGGGCTTCTTATTGATCCCATAAACCTGCAATAAAAGTCCGAACACTTTCGATAGTGCGGCACCCCGAACTTATAGCATTATATGCATCAGCTCCGAATCATGTCTTGGTCTATAGTTGGGTTAGCCCGGCTCCCTTGTTTTGGTACCTTATGTTCCGCTATATCGGCTAAGGTAGCGCAGGGAGAACTACTGCGATTGTGTCCCGGTTCTTCCGGACAAGCACCTCAGTAGAGAAAGCCGAAAACTGACTATCATGATACGGTGAGAGCTGGTCTCTGTTCGAGAGGTACTAAATCCTTAAAGATTTTTTCCTCTTAAGGCGAGGAATCGGTCTTGTCCGATTTAGGCGTGTATAGCGCCCCAGTTCGGCCTTCCAAATACTAGGGGCTTTACCGAAATTTAAAATTTATAGACTTCTATGGCCAAGTGAGAGTTATAAAGCCGTATAGTCCGATTGCCTCGTTCGCTACGCCGAACACCTCCTTAAAGGACCAAGAACTTGGATAAAGAGTGTTTGGGTTTTCCATGAACACCCCAGTACTAGCTACACAGGGGCGGAAGCCGACGACTGGCCTACTCTCAGAATTTTATAAACGGCCGCACAGAAGGTAATATTTTAAATCACCAAAGTGTTATATAACGTACACGAGCTTGTTCTCATATTACAAAGACGACACGAGTCCATTCACTAAAAAATTAAGTTCTTGGTGCATTCATCGGCCACAAGGCAAGCGCCCTGCATGACGCCATCATAATATTTCTCGGGGCAACGGTGCTCCTTACCCTCCGGGGGTCCGTCCTTCACCAGCTTCTGAGCATCCAATCTGGCCCAATGCACTTTCGCACGGGCAAAGGCCCGACAGGCACCCTCAATACAGACGGACTACTTGATAGAGTCAAGCCACGGACAGGCACTTACCATCCGCTTTATAAGGCCGAAGTAGCTATCGGGCAGGGGCTCACCAGGCCACATCCGGACTATGAGGTCCTTCATGGCCAATTCGGCCGCCCGGTGGAGTTCGACCAACTACTTAAGTTGTTCACTCAGAGACATTGGTTGTTCGGCTCCAGTATACTGGGACCAGAACAGCTTCTCCGTCAAGCTCCCCTCTTCGGCATGGTAGAACTCCGCGGCATTTGATATGCTACGTGGCAGATCTACGAATGCCCCTGGAGAGCTCCGAATGCAGGTGAGTAAAAAAAATGTCTCCTCCACATGCTTGCTTTGCATAATGAATGCCTTACCCGCCGCTATCTTCTTCTCTGGCTGGATTTCCTGGAGGGCCTTTTGGGCCTTGGCCTTGGCATTGTTCGCACTCTCTAGGGCTTTGGCAAGCTCGGACGCTTGTGTCTTGAAGTTATGCTCCAAAGACTCGAACTTCTTGCCGAACTCCTGGAGCTCTTGCTGTACCTCCCCCACCCGAGCATCTTGTTTCTCACGCTCGGTGTGCTCTGTGGCCGCCTTGGCTTCGGCTTCGGACAACGCTTTCTTCAGGGTTGCCACTTCGGTCGCCGCCCCTATTAAAAATCATGATGCTTTCTGTTAGCATCACCAGTTTTTCTTCTCTACATGACACATGAACGGGGTATCACTTACCTTTGTTCTCCTCGAGCTGCCTCTTTACGAGGCCGAGCTCTTCTGTGGCTTGCCCCAGGTCCTGCCTGAGACCGGCAACCTCAGCTGTGCACGCAGCAGCGGTCAGCAGCAGCGCCTGCTCATTACCATAGACAAGAACTGTCAAACTCCCGCGGATTAAAACTTGACCCTCCGTTTGGTTTTTTCTTTCCGAAACACCAAACAGAGTATCAGGGGCTACTGTCTATTGGGTGATATTTTCTCACACTTTTCATTACTTACCTCAAAGCCTGTTAGGAGGCTGGTGCAGGCTTCGGTCAACCCACTTTTGGCGGACCGGACCTTCTCAATCACCGTACCCAGGAGAGTACGGTGCTCTTCGTTGAGGGAAGCGTTGCGAAGCACTTCCAGCAAATTATCTGGTGCCTCCGGCTGGGTGGAGGTCATCGGCACGGCCGGCTCGCCCTCCTTAGCGAGGGGCTGCCCACTTGCATCCGGAACCCGTGAAGGCTCCGGTGCATTAACTGGCGGGGAGCCAGACTTGCTGCGGATCCCGTCCGCATAATCCATGGGGGTCTTACCCCCCATGTGCCTGGCATCTAGAATTTTTCCTTGGGGCATCTCCGGAAGCATCGCCCCCTGCTCTGATATCCTTTGGGACGACACCTCGGTGTCATCAGCAGGTCATGGGGAGGTGGTCGTCGGGAGCGAATCCATCTCCGACGTACTCAAGGACCCATCCGAAGAGGATGCCCCGAGATTTGACTTGGCCGGACTGCATACACGTGTTCGGTGTTATTACGAACCAGAAAGTTAGAGTCACACGAAAATATTGCAGAGTGCGAATACTTACGACTTCGCCCGGGGCTTCCCCCTAGGCAGCCACTCCTCCTCACTGTAGGCGATTGTGATGGAGTGGTTCGGAAGGGATACATTTCCCTTCTTCGGTGTTTTAGCCTCCCCCTGTGGGGCGGCTTTCCTTTTCTTCTTCTCCCCCGTGCGGGGAGGGGGCATTTCTTCATGTTTCCCCCGTCTCCATGGGAGGAATCCGCCTCGCCGTCCTCTGACGACGAGTCTACTACGACCTGGCGCCGGAGACCCTTCTTGGTCCCCACAGCCGCTTTCTTGGACCCTTCGGCCTCCCCGGATGGGGCGGCCCTCTTCTTCTTCTCCTCCCCTTCGTGGGAGGAGAGCGCCTCATCATCTTCAAGCGAGGTGTCCGACGCGGCCCCGCACCGGAGACCCTTCTGGGTCCCCGTGGCTTTCTTTTCGGCCTTCTTCTCTGGCACCTTATAAGGCGCTGGAGCCAGCATCTCCGCCAGGAGTGCGGTTGCCGAATCTTCAGGCAGCGGAGCCGGACAGTCGATCTGCTCCGGCGTCTTCACATACTCCTGTTTTTTCAGCATGGTGACTTAAAATCCTCCCGCGAACGTGCTGGGAAAGGTACATCTTGTGATGGTTAGAGGACTTACTGAATTGGTTAGAGGACAGTTGTATTAGCGCTGAGCCTGCGGTCCTCGGAAATGGGAGGAGGAACTTCGCCGGTCTTGAACAACACCTTCCAGACGTCCTTATGCATCATGTCAAAGAGCTCATGTAGCATCTGGTGTTCAGCCGGATCGAACTCCCACATATTGAACGCCCGTCTTTGACACGGGAGAATCCGGCGGACGAGCATGACCTGGACCATGTTGACAAGCTTGATGTTCTTGTCCCTCATACCTTTGATGCAGGTCTCGAGTCCGGTCAGCTCCGTAGGTTCGCCCCAGGCTAGGCCCTTCTTCTCCCAAGAGGTGAGCTGCATGGGGATTCCGGATTGAAATTTGGGGGCTGCCACCCAATTGGCGTCACGCGGCTCGGTGATATAGAACCACCCCGATTGCCACCCTTTCACGGTCTCCACAAAGGAGCCGTCAAGCCATGTAACGTTGGGCATTTTGCCCACCATGGCGCCTCCGCACTCCGCCTGCTGGCTGCCAACAATCTTCGGCTTCATGCAGAAGATTTTCAGCCACATGCCAAAGTGGGGCCTGATGCGGAGGAAGGCCTCGCACACGACGATGAACGCCAAGATGTTGAGGATGAAATTCGGGGCTAGATCATGGAAATCTAGCCCATAGTAATACATGAGCCCGCGGACGAATGTGTGGAGTGGAAATCCTAGTCCACGGATGAAATGAGGGAGGAATACTACTCTCTCCCGAGACTTTGGGGTAGGGGTGACCTGTCCCTCCGCCAGAAGCCTGTGCGCAATGTTTTCGGCAAGATATCTGGCCGCCCAAAGCTTGGTGATATCCTCCTCCTTGACGGAGGAGGCCATCCACTTGCCTCCCGCTCCGGACATGCTGCGGATGGTCCTACAAAGAAGGGGAGAACTTGGGCGCAGGAGCTCGAGAATGCGAGAACAGATGGCGAAGGAGAAAGAAGGCATGGGTGAAAACAGGGGATCATTATCCCTTTATAAAGACGGTGAAAAAATGTGCGCCTCCCCGCTTGCCTGTCAAAATTACTCATTTTCCAAGCGCCACGATTAATGGCACGGTTGGGTTACCCATACCCGTATTGATGAGGATCCCGCGATAAGGGGCACACGATCTCTGCTTTGACAAGACGTGCCTAAGAAACCACCTCACAATGTGTGCGGTGGCTGGTTATAAAAACAGGTTCAAATAAAAGCCGGGTCGTAGCATGATGTCACACTACGAAGGGTTGTCAGCAGATTAGATTCATGGATTATTATTCTCTATACGATGGTATATGAAGTTTGTGTTGCAGAGCCGGACATGGTCCTTGTGTTCGGAATTTATCTTGGAGTATTCGGAGATGGAACCCGCCTTGAAATGCCGAAGACAATCTGCATGTCGGACTCATCGTCATTGAAGCCTGGTTCAGGGGCTACTGAGGGATTCCTGGATAAGGGGGTATCCGGACAGCCGGACTATGTACTTTGGCTGGACTGTTGGAGTATGAAGATACAAGATTGAAGACTTCGTCCCGTGTCCGGATGTGACTCTCCTTTGCGTGGAAGGCAAGCTTGGCAATTCGGATGTAGATCTCCTTCTCTGTAACCAACTCTGTGTAACCCTAGCCCCCTCCGGTGTCTATATAAACCGGAGGGTTTCGTCCATAGGACAACAACAATCATACCATAGGCTAGCTTCTAGGGTTTAGCCTCTACGATCTCGTGGTGGATCAACTCTTGTAATACTCATATCATCAAGATCAATCAAGCAGGAAGTAGGGTATTACCTCCATCTAGAAGGGCCCGAACCTGGGTAAAACATCATGTCCCCAGTCTCCTATTACCATTAGCCTTAGACGCACAGTTCGGGACCCCCTACCCGAGATCCGCCGGTTTTGACACTGACAGTCCCAGCCAAGAACTCGGAGGGATCTCAATTCAGCGTCGTAGAGACGCCATTTTCCCTTATGCTTCCCTTCCAAGCCATCCCAAAGACTGGAATCAAATCTGGTTCTATTGCAAAGACACTTCTCCTGCTAAGGAAAACCCCTTACCAGGCTATCGTGATTAATGGCTCAAACCAAAGCATCCTCTTCCCGGCCGGCTTACCACTACTGAACGGGCCAAACTTGCACCTACCTTCTCAAAGGTTAGGGCATTACTGGGCAACGATTTAACCGGAATTGATCTGGTTTGGTGCTGGGTAGCTTGGAGAATTATACCCTTAAGTTGTCGGCCCAATTTAATGTGCAAATATACTAGTGATACCAAGGACCCACTGCGTTACAATTCAAAGCATTTGACTGATAAGGCTATTAATGATATGACCAAGACTCTTCTCAATGAGACATTGGAAAGCTGCAGCAGAGTGGGTCTGAATCCTTTCTGCATACTTAACCCGGCACCGGAGGTATGCTTGTATGGTTTACATACTTCTTACCTCACTACTCGTAGAATCTAGAAATTCTGACTTTTATTGTAAACTTTCTCAGGCTGGATCCGCTTTTTGGGATAAGAGATACGATGAAAAAGCCGCCAAGAAGGCCAGAGCCAAGACCAAAGCCATGAAGAGAAGAAAAAAGACATCCACCACTTCTGATACGTTTAATGTGGATGAATCTGAAGAGTTGGAGGTAGACCTTGATTCCCTTGGCTCCTTTTTCATCAATCTTATTGACACTGATTACTATCAGGACAACGCGGAGAGCAGCCAGGCGGTTGATGATGAGGTAACCATTATTTCCTCCGACTCAGAGCCCTTGCCAAGACAGAAAATTTGACACGTGGTCCGAAAAGTAACGTATTCTAACCCTTTAGCTCACATGGATCCCAACTTTATTTTGAAGCAACAACAGGATGAGAATCGGTGCAGAACTCAGAACAGTGGAGGCGGAGAACTTTCCTCCGGTTTTCCTAACACGCCAGCCCCACGCAAACCTCGGAACAAGGTATTCAAAAAATCCGACTCTTATTTATTTTAACCCAGATATTATTCATCCAGTACTTTATACTTCTGATTTGAATTAGCAGGGGACCTCTCACTCTTCGTCCAACGACTCTTCTCAGACTCAGCTTCCTCCTTTCAAGACTGCCCCTGGGTACCCACTTTAACATGTGTTTAACATCTCTAAATTCATACTAACTTTCTGAATCCTCTTGTAGTGGGAAAGCAAAGCCTAGCAAAAAGGCTAGAACCACCAAGCCCTTGGAAGATCCCAAACCTCGTGAGCCAGAAAAACAATCACCAATTTCAGAGACCTCCGTGCAACAACCGGATAATCCTGCTGATGACCCACCACCAGAAAATCGTGGCACCTCTGCTGATCCTATGGTCGCTGAGCCAAAGATCGCTGAACCGTCAAGCCCAATTAAACCTCTCAAACTAGATACTGAGGAAGTTGTGATCACCGGCGCTAGTTTTCAAGAACCGGGAAACCCTGTAGCTCTGGCTAAACATTCTGCCAAGGAAGATCTGGTCGAGAGGCGCAAGGTCAAATTTGACATGGCCAATTACTCACATCTGAGCATTAGTGAAATCTTCTCCGGCTATCTGAATCAAATACACAACAACCGTGATCTGGAAATTGACATGGTCAAGCACATGCATCAGAAACATGAGGTATTAATTCTTGCTCTCATATGAGATATATTCCTTTAGCCCCCAAGTCTACTGAATATGATAGGATAGAATATACTATAGACTTGCTAGATAGCCTTGTACTGTGCTTCTAAATCAGAACCTATAGTCCCCAAGGACCGGCTTAAACTATTAAGTTAAGCCGGTTCTTTACTTAATAATAATCAACTTTGCATCTGTAGCCCCCAAGGGCCGGCTTAAACTATTAAGTTAAGCCGGGACTTTATCAATTTGATAAGAAATCTCATTTAATCATCCCTGCCAACCGGGTAAACTTGGATAAATGATGAACTGGGGTCGCCTGTCACTGCCTCATAAAACAAACTTTGCATCCGTTAGCCCCCAAGTGCCAAGTGCTATTGCTTGCAAAGGGCTTGGGACTTATAAATATATATATATATATATATATATATATATATATATAACTCCATAAGGAAACTTTCTGCACCCATTAGCCCCCAAGTGCCAAGTGTTATGGCTTGTAAAGGGCTTGGGACTTATCAATATATGTTGTTTCAGAACTCTTCATATCTATTTGGACTTGTTCTTTCAGGAAGCATCCAGTCAATTTCAATCTTAGCTTAATGATTTGAAAACCCGGCTTGAAGCACAAGAAACTGAGACCCGAAAGGCTGACTCCAAGTTCAAATTTAGCTTGGATGAAAATGAGAAGCTCAAAACTGACTTTAACACTGAGAAAGCCGCCTGGGCTGAAGAAAGGGCCGCCTTAATCAAAAGGGCTGAGAAAGCTGAAGCCTCATTGGAAGAGGTCACTACCAATTTTGCCGGCTTACAACATCACATCAATCAAATGACCTTTTCTATTTTTGGTAAGATCATTTTGTATCTCAATGATTTTCTTCCTTTTGTTATGAACCGCCTAGTACCTCAATCATAATCTCCCATGCAGGTCCCAGAAGCAGCAACCTTGGGAAAGAAACACTGATAAAGCTCAAGGCGGTTTATACCTTAGTAGAGCAACTGTATGCCGGAGCTCAATGCACAATCGCCGACATCTCCCCAAGCAAGCAAACTCCGTCTCTTCTCAGCAACATGCTAAGCAGCCTTTCCGTCTTGCCAGCCCGAATTGAAGAAAATAAGCGGTCCACTGCTAGAGCCGGTGCCCTTACGGCTTTAAGCCGGGCTAAGGCATGGCAGTCGGAATTAGACCCGGCCAAGCTAGCCACTGGCTGCCCCAGTTTGAAAGAGGACGGGCCTCCCTTTGATAAAAAGACTTTACTGCCTGTGTAAAAGTGGTGCATCCTCTGGCGAGTCTTCTTGTTAAAGAAACTGGTCTGTCCAAGTATCAGGGGGCTTACACCGCAGAAAATCAGAAGATGCCCACACCGGCTTATAAAGTTGCAGATCTTATCCCTCCAATCTGTAAGCATACTTTTGCCCCGGATATTGATCGGTCTGAGCTTATCGATGACGATGCTGAATTTCAAGCCTTGACTGGTATCAATTGATCACCGCCTGACTTCCAGACGGTGGAGGAAGAAGAAGAACAGGCGCAGGATGACCTGGAAGCTTCAAACCGCCAAGGCCAGGAGAACTGATCCGCTGGGCGGCTCTTTATTTTCACCACCAGGAACTGTTTAAAAAACAATTTATGCATTTGGGCTCGCGGAGCCATGTAATAGGCTAGTTAAGTAGTGATCTGTCATGCCATCATGCACATTTTGTTTGCATAACACTACTGGTCCATCATTGGGAAATTCGTCCCTTATGCTTTATGGTATGATCAATTATGCAATTCTGGTTTGTCGTTTTCCCCTGTATATAAATAGAGAACAAGTGCCCTGGCGGTTTACCCCAGGGCGGGTCATGATACCCTATATATAAAAGACCACTAAGGACCGATCAGTCCATAATCAGGGCTGGTTTATAAAAAACCTTATATAACAAAATAAATATCATACCTGTGATATTTGTTCACTCTACCGACTTATCATAAGTCATGTGGTAAAGGCAATAGCCTATAGACAGAAGCACAATGCCTTGTTTAATATATTCATACTACCGGCTTATAACGCCGCATGCAGCAAGGGGTGATATCCCAAAACTTGAGCGGAAAGCTCTAAGCATATGATCATTTTATCCTGGCGACTTAAAGTCCAAAGCTAGGCTGGGTTAATAACACTCCGGATAAAGATACACATGAACCATAAGAGAACATGGCCCTAATTGGTTTTTCAACCATGTATTGATATGTGATAAGAGACAAAACTCCAAAAAATGTTCAAAAGAAAGACAAATCAGAAAATGAGGCTTTCATAGGCCGCCAAGCCTAAAACCCAAGTGCTTTCATGGGCCACACAACCGCTGAGTTAAACCTTAATTCAAAACCTTGTAAGCCGGGCCTCACATGACCAATCGCCATTTTAACGTTGACAAGTTCAGTGTCTTTATAAGAATAACTGTCAAGAGTACAACGAGTCATTCCAGGATTACCTGGGCAGAGTGGCCAACTTACAAAGGCATGATAACCTGGATTTTTTGGTGAATACACCTAGGCGTCCAAGCCTAAAGGGTCATAGCTATGCTAATGAGCCCCCAAGTTTCATTCCAGGTCTATAAACCGGAATCAGAGCTATGGTCCATGAGGAAGCCCCCAAGTATATTTCAATCATGGCGTATAAGCCGGATCAAGAGGGTAATCTTTAGCTATGCTCAATGAGCAGGAAGCTCCCAAGTGATCGTATGAAGTGACAATAAAGACTCATATTCTCATAAATGAAACGTCAGAGGCCCTGAATTATTAGGGATGCCGGCTTTATTATATTCATGATAGTATATACATTGATAAAGTATGTACATCATAAGAGCTAGTTGGTCAGGTGTAATAAGGCCGAAGATGAGCAATATTCCACGGCCGGCGGGTCTCCTCCTCCGACGTGCGTGAGTCCTTATGGTCTCGAACATCGATAAGGTAGTATGATTTGCTGTTTAGATTGTTGCTGACCACAAAAGGCCCTTCCCAAGGTGGGGATAGCTTGTGCATGTCAGTTTGATCTTGGATGAGGCAGAGCACTAAGTCGCCTTCTTGAAAGGTTCTGGTTTTATCCCGACGGCTATGATAACGCCGAAGATCTTGCTGGTAAATCGCCAAACGAGCCGCCGCAAGGTCATGCTCCTCATCTAACAAGTTAATAGCATCCCAACGTGCTTTCTCAATGTCAGCTTCAACATAAGCCGCCACACGAGGCGAATCGTGACGTATGTCACCGGGGAGAACCGCCTCTGCTCCGTAAACCATGAAGAAATGCATGTAACCCGTAGATCTGTTGGGGGTGGTATTGATGCTCCAAAGCACCGAGGGCAACTCTTCCGCCCAACAACTCGGTGTTCTCTGCAAAGGAACCAAAAGCCGGGGCTTGATACCTCTCAAGAATTCTTGATTTGCTCGTTCAACTTGGCCATTAGACTATGGGTGAGCCACTGATGACACATCAAGTCAGATATGCTCTTGTTGACATAATTCTTTCATTGCTGCCTTAGACAGATTAGTACCATTATCAGTGACGATACTATGAGGATATCCAAAATGAAAGATCACCTTTTTAATGAAATGAACTACCGTGGCTGCATCACATTTGCTGACCGGCTCAGCCTCAACCCACTTTGTAAACTTGTCAACCGCCACCAAGAGGTGGGTCATTTTATCCTTGGACCTTTTGAAAGGCCCAACCATATCTAGCCCCCAGACTGCAAATGGCCAAGTAATTGGAATCATCCTCAACTCTTGAGCAGAATTTTTGACAACCATCACATTTACTGACCAGATCTTCTGCATCAGCATGAGCCGTTAGCCAATAAACCCATGACGAAAAGCTTTAGCAATGAGAGACTTAGAGCCGGCATGATGACCACAATCTCCTTCATGAATCTCCCTTAGAATTTCATGGCCCTCCTCAGGAGAAATGCATCGCTGAAACACCCCTGTAACATTGCATCTATGAAGCTCACCTTTGACAATAGTCATTGACTTAGACCGCCGGGTTATCTACCTGGCCAAAGTTTCATCCTCAGGTAACTCGCCCCGGGTCATGTAAGACAAATATGGAACAGTCCAATCAGGGATAGCATGAAGAGCCGCCACCAATTGTGCCTCCAGGTCAGGTACTGCCAAGTCTTCCTTCGTAGGCAATTTCACTGATGGGTTATGCAAAATATCAAGGAAAATATTAGGGGGGACTGGCTTACACTGAGACCCCAACCGGCTTAATGCATCCGCTGCTTCATTTTTCCTTCGATCGACATGCTCCACTTGATATCCTTTGAAGTGACCAACAATCGTATCCACCTCTCGACGATAAGCCGCCATGAGTGGATCCTTGGAATTCCCAGGTCCCCGATACTTTGAGCCACCAAATCTGAGTCTCCAAAACATCTTACCCGGCTTAGATTCATGTCTTTAGCCATCCTAAGACCATGGAGTAAGGCTTCATATTCAGCTGCATTGTTAGTACAAGGGAACATCAACCTTAAAACATAACAAAACTTATCACCTCATGGGGAAGTCAATATAACTCCAGCCCCCGAGCCTTCCAGCTGCCTAGATCCATCAAAATGAATAGTCCAATATGTATGATCCGGCTTATCCTCAGGCATCTGCAACTCTGTCCAATCATTGATGAAATCCACAAGTGCTTGAGATTTTATAGCCATCCGAGGCATATATTTTAAACCATGGGGTCCAAGCTCAATGGCCCACCTAGCTACCCAAACTGTGGCTTCTCTGTTTTGAATAATATCGCCCAAAGGAGCAGAGCTAACCACAGTGATGGGATGACCAAGGAAATACTATTTCAATTTGCGACTAGCCATGAACAGGCCATAAACAAGCTTCTGCCAATGCGGGTATCTCTGTTTAGACTCAATGAGCACCTCACTGACATAATAAACCGGCCTTTGAACTGGATGCTCCTTGCCTGACTCCTTCCTTTCAACCACAACTGCTACATTGACAGCCCGGTTGTTTGCAGCCACATATAACAACAAAGGCTCCTTCTCAATGGGGGCTGCAAAAACGGGCGGCTCAGCCAATTGCTTCTTAAGTGCGTCGAACGCCTCATTAGCAGCATCGCTCTAGACAAAATTATCTGTATTTTTCATCATCTGATACAGAGGGATGGCCTTCTCTCCTAGGTGACTTATAAACCGGCTCAAAGCCGCGATATGACCCGCCAAACGCTGGACGTCATTGATACACGCCGGCTTAGCCAAAGAGGTGATAGCATTGATCTTCTCCGAGTTAGCTTCAATGCCTCTCTTAGATACTAAGAAACCCAATAACTTGCCTGCTGGCACAACAAAGGCACACTTGGCTGGGTTAAGCACCATCTTGTAGACCCGGAGGTTGTCAAATGTTTCCTTCAGATCCTAAATCAACATCTCCTTCTTCCTGGATTTCACAACAATATCATCCACATAAGCATGAACATTGTGCCCAATATGGCCATGAAGGCAATTCTGAACACATCGTTGGTAAGTCTTCTGGGCACTCTTGAGCCCAAAAGGCATAGATACATAGCAGAAGGCTCCAAAGGGAGTGATGAAGGATGTCTTCTCCTGGTCCTTAACTATCATTTTGATCTGATGATAACCACAGTAAGCATCCAAAAAACTCAAGCTCTCACAACCCGCAGTAGCATCAATAATCTGATCAATACGAGGGAGAGCAAAGGGATCAGCTGGATAGGTGATAACCCACAAGTATAGGGGATCGCAACAGTTTTCGAGGGTAGAGTATGCAACCCCAATTTATTGATTCGATGCAAGGGGAGCCAAAGAATATTCTCAAGTATTAGCAGTTGAGTTGTCGATTCAACCACACCTGGATAACTTAGTATCTGCAGCAAAGTATTTAGTAGCAAAGTAGTATGATAGTAATGGTAAAAGTGACAAAAGTAAAGATATAACAGTTTTGTAGTAGTTGTAACAGTAGCAATAGAAAAGTAAATAAGCGAAGCACAATATGTGAAAAGCTCGTAGGCATTGGATCAGTGATGGATAATTATGTCGGATGCGATTCCTCATGTAATAGCTATAACATAGGGTGACACAGAACTAGCTCCAGTTCATCAATGTAATGTAGGCATGTATTCCGAATATAGTCATGCGTGCTTATGGAAAAGAACTTGCATGACATCTTTTGTCCTAGCCTCCCGTGGCAGCGGGGTCCTAATGGAAGCTAAGGGATATTAAGGCCTCCTTTTAATAGAGTGCCGGACCAAAGCATTAACACATAGTGAATACATGAACTCCTCAAACTACGATCATCACTGAGAAGTATCCCGATTATTGACACTTCGGGGTTGTCGGATCATAACACATAATAGGTGACTGTAGACTTGCAAGATAGGATCAAGAACTCACATATATTCATGAAAACATAATAGGTTTAGATCTGAAATCATGGCACTCGGGCCCTAGTGACAAGCATTAAGCATAGTGAAGTCATAGCAACATCAATCTCAGAACATAGAGGATACTAGGGATCAAACCCTAACAAAACTAACTTGATTACATGGTAAATCTCATCCAAACCATCACCATCCAGCAAGCCTACAGTGGAATTACTCACGCACGGCGGTGAGCATCATGAAATTGGTGATGGAGGATGGTTGATGATGATGACCGCGACGAATCCCCCTCGCCGGAGCCCCGAACGGACTCCAGATTAGCCCTCCCGAGAGAGATTAGGGCTTGGCGGCGGCTCCGTATCATAAAACGCGATGATACTTTCTCTCTGATTTTTTTCTCCATGAAACGGAATATATAGAGTTGCAGTTGAGTTCGGTGGAGCATCAGGGGGCCCACGAGATAGGGGGCGCGCCCAGGGGAGGGGGCACGCCCAGGGGAGGGGGCGCACCCCCCACCCTCGTGGACAGGGTGTGGCCCCCCTGGCCTTGATTCTTTCGCCAGTATTTTTTATATTTTCCAAAAGTTATCTCCATTGATTTTCAGGTCATTCTGAGAACTTTTGTTTTCTGCACAATAAACAACACCATGGCAGTTCTGCTGAAAACAGCGCCAGTCCGGGTTAGTTTCATTCAAATCATGCAAGTTAGAGTCCAAAACAAGGGCAAAAGTGTTTGGAAAAGTAGATACGTTGGAGACGTATCAACTTCCCCAAGCTTAAACCTTTGCTTGTCCTCAAGCAATTCAGTTGATAAACTGAAAGTTATAAAGAAAAACTTTTACAAACTCTATTTGCTCCTGTTGTTGTAAATATGTAAAGCCAACATTCAAGTTTTCAGCAAAGATTATGAACTAACCATATTCACAATAACACTTAGGTCTCATGTTTACTCATATCAATGGCATAATAAACTAGCGAGCAATAATAATAAAACTCGGATGACAACACTTTCTCAAAACAATCATAATATGATATAACAAGATGGTATCTCGCTAGCCCTTTCTGAGACTGCAAAACATAAATGCAGAATGTTGGGGATATCGCTTATCGGGAACTTATCAGTCGACCCATGATAGGGGGTAAATCGGCCAGTTTATCGGCATATCGACCAATTTATCGCCATATCGGTTGGTTTATCGGCCGATTTATCTTATAGGTCACACACCGGTAAGCAATAAATCAGCCGATTTATCAGAATATCGGAAGATATCTTGAACAGTGATGCAGAGCACCTTTAAAGATCAAGGACTGACTAAACATTGTAATTCATGGTAAAAGAGATCCAGTTAAGTCATACCCAATATAAACTAATAGTAATGAATGCAAATGACATTATGCTCTCCAGTGGGTGCTTTTTAATAAGAGGGTGATGACTCAACATAAAAGTAAATAGATAGGCCCTTCGCAGAGGGAAGCAGGGATTTGTAGAGGTGCCAGAGCTCGATTTTAAAATAGAGATGAATAACATTTTGAGAGGTATACTTTCACTATCAATGCAACAACTATGAGATGACGATATCTTCCATGCTACACACATTATAGGCGGTTCCCAAACAGAATGGTAAAGTTTATACTCCCCCACCACAAACAAGCACACTCCACGTCCATCCAAAACAACGGGGTACCGTCCATACCAACAACAGTCCTGGGGAAGTTTTGTTTTAATTATTTTGATTTGCTTTGATCTTTTTGATCATGGGACTGGGCATCCCGGTTACCAGCCATTTTCTTGTGAATGAGGAGCGGAGTCCACTCGCCTTGAGAATAACCCACCTAGC